>NC_140547.1:54519274-54711774 GCF_057382185.1 Mchenga conophoros
CCACCCTCCTGGGAAGATCTGAGTAGAGCCCCAAACGAGAGGTCACCCAGCAGCTACGGAGCAGAGGCCAGAGGGGGTTGCAGTGGCGTGCCCGCGGGCTCTGCCGGCAGCCAGCTGTGCCAGAGAGGACCGAGCTTCAGGCCCACAGGCCAGAGGCCTGAGGGCATCCCACCCCCCGGAAGGGGCCCAGCCGGGCCACAGGCGCCAGGCCCCGCCAATCGGCCACCAGGAGTGATCCGGTACATACATGAGCGCCCAGCCCAAGACGACAAGTACCACCAACACACCAACGTCTGAGGGCATCAGCCACCGGCAGGGAGTGTGGTGAGGGGAGATAGGCCTCCGTACTTTAGGTGTGCCCAGAGAGGTGGAGTCTAAGACCCAACCTGACATATAGACACAAACGAACAGGCACACGCGGACACAGACGTGCATTCCCACCCCATATGCACAACCAAATACTCGGCACTCACTCGACGTGTAGACAGACACAAATAGACACTGCACAGACAGTCGCACTCCCCAAACATACTCTATATCCCAGGTCCAGGTACCCCCGCCCTCAGAGGGGCAAGCCGCACCTAGACCCAGGAGATGTAACCCTTCTCTCTGGGGTGGAGGCAAGCGGACCACCTCCTTATCTCCAGTAGCAGGGAGGCCCCGCATCCCAGCCCCCAGTCTGACGGCCAGCACCTCCTCCGGGCCCCCCAGCCCTGACGGCTAACAGAATCGAAATGCATTTAAAATTGAGGGTAGGGCACCAGCGCCAGAGGTGGGTTTGAATACACAGAACATCCTCTGGACGCTGTATGACGTGCCCACCCCCAAGCCCCTATATGTATGTGTTATGTGAGAGTAAGAGTAATGTGGATGTCTAGGTTGCAGAATAAAATTGAGGCACAGGCGGCCAGAAGGGGACAGAGGGGGAGTGCCTCCCCTGCACCCTGGTGACATACCTGCACCCCAAGCCCTGCGTGTGTGGGTGGGTGTGGTAGACCGGGAATAGGGAGGCAGCTGAGGATGGGGAGGGAAGAAAGGGAGGGGCAAGCGGCCCCTCCCTGGGGCCAGCTCCCCCGCTGACCCCAGTAGGCACCCGCACACTCTGGAACCCACCAGGGCAAGGGGACCCAAGCCCATCCAGACCGGGGCCTGCAGCAGCAGCACCGCCCAGCCCCACAGAGTCCGGGGCAGCCCACCTGACTCCACCCCAGAGAAAACTGCACCCACCCCATCATCCAATCCTCTCCCAAACTACACAAGACAATAGACACCCAGGTGGAGTTCATTCTCCACCTCTCCTATATCTCTCCCCCCCACCTGCAGAGTGAGCTCATGTAGTGAGGAGACCACCTGCAAAGATATAACAACTTGTACCATACATCTATAAAGCCTTTTCAATTATAGTCCCAGAAAAGTTGAATCAGAACCATCTTTGTGGCCAAATCAAAAGGCACAATATAAGTACAGACCCAGTACCAAATACTGTACAAATGTTAATTTCTAAAAATCCTAAATTCATCTATAAATCCCAAAAAATGTGGTCAACCTGGACACATGCGCAGAACCCAGATGTAAAAGTTGAAGTTGTTTATGGAATAATTATGGAATAATTAGCACGATCCATTATGAATAAAGATCCAGGATGAAGGCAGCTGTGTGATCTGTCCCGTGCTAACCTGCCATGTCATGACTTTCTCTTGCTACTGTCATGATCCTGGGTCCTTTTGACCCAGCGTTTTGTGTTTTCTCTTCGCGATTTTGGTTCTGTTCTCCTCTAATCGGTGTTTACCCTGTTCCCCCCCCCCCGTGTGTTCCTGTTTTATTGTGAAGGTCTGCGTCTTATGTGAGTGTTTTCAGTTTGCCTCCCTGGTCTCGTCATGTTAATCACTCCCAGCTGTGTCTCCCACCTGTGTGTAATCTCCCTGCGTTCTCTGAGTGTATTTAAGTTGTATTTTCTGTCTTAGTAATCGCTGGTTCGTCTGTGTTGTTTCCCCTCGGTCTCCCTGCATCTCCCCGTATGTATTTCTCCGGACCTCCCTGCATCCTCATTCTGGTTTGTCTTATTAGTTTACCCAGTTTAGGTTTCCGGTTTCATGTTTTGTCGCCACCGCTGTTTGTACTTACACCCCTGTAAATAAACACTCACCTGCACCAGAGCTGCTGCCTTTTGGGTCCTTTTCTACATTCCACACGGCTTGCCCCGGCAATCCGTGACAGTACGAACCAGCCACCATGGACCCAGCGGCAGTAAATCCGTCCGAGGAGCTCCAGGACGACATTACGTACAATGTGGAGATTCTCCTCGGGCTATGGCTAGAGAACCCTCCAGAGGAGCTCCGTCGTGCCGTGGAAAGTCGGCTACAACGGCTCTTTTCTGGCCTGCCATGGCTTCTGCAGTCGCTCCCTCCGACCATGCAGGCTTTTCTCCGGCTCACACCGCACCTTCTCTCAGCCACTCCTGCCTCGCTGCCCGACTCGCCGGATGTGATCTTGCCCGGCCCGTCGGAGCCGTCTGCGGGGAGGAAACGCCGATCGCGCCGCAAGCGCGCCACCCCACAGCCGGACGTTCGGGCTTCTAAATCGCCGGCTGTGGTGAGTGAGGACTCTTTTTCATTTTCGGACTGTATGACTGTTCATTCAGGGGCGATGTTCTGTGCAGCATATGATATTGTGAACAGCATATCACCTGCTCAGTTAGCTCCCCCGCAGCCACTCCCAGCTCAGTTAGCTCCCCCGCAGCCACCCTCAGTTCAGTTTCCAAAGCCTCCAGTGTCGCTTTCAGCTCAGTCTCCAGTGTCCAGCTACGTGTCTGTGAAGGTTCTCAGTCATACAGGTCATCATAGCTTAAGGAGCTTGGAAAGAAAAGCGTCTGGACTTCTTTAAGTTGCTTGAAGACGTTTCACCTCTCATCCGAGAACCTTCTTCAGTTCTAAGGTCAAATGGTGGAGAGTCCCAGATATTTCTTGCTACGTTTTTCCTCTAAGATCCTTGTCTGTGTGTGTGTGTGTGTGTGTGTGTGTGTGTGTGTGTGCGCACGTGCATATGGGTTGGGTTCTGGTGTTCTTGTTTTTGTGCCGTGTTGGGACTTTATGGAGGGTCCCCGTCTTTTG
Source organism: Mchenga conophoros (assembly GCF_057382185.1). NCBI lineage: Eukaryota > Metazoa > Chordata > Actinopteri > Cichliformes > Cichlidae > Mchenga > Mchenga conophoros. Next base: position 54,522,385 of record NC_140547.1, read on the forward strand.
GCTGTGATGACCTTGACAAGAGCCACTACTGAAGGCAGTGGCTGAGCTTGAGTCTACGCTAGATTGTTGAATGACAACCATTGAAACCCTGAATCATGCATGAAGCGATTCTATCCTACGACTCTAAAGAAACCTTACCTTTGTTCTCTTTGTTCAGGAAACCTGTGGTTTGGGATAGAGTACTGAGTGTCTTGTAAACATGATTTTGTTTACAAATAATATGTATCACTTATAAATAAAGTCAATGTTATTTTTAAGGAAGTCCTGTAACTGAGTCCTGTTTTGCTTACAACAGACCCGACATAATTTCCATTTCATGGTTCAAACTCTGCTGAATCTCAGCTTCTGTTTCACTTTTTGAAGCAAAACTTTTCCTCAGCAGTGGATACATTGGGCACAGCCTACAAGGTAACTCCAAAATAGTTACTTCTTTCCAGTACTCACAAAGATGACAAGCCGAGCAACTTAACACATGTGGGGTAACGATGTAGTGTCTGGTGAGGAAAAACCTCCATCCTAACTCAGCCAGCAGAAATCTAACAACTGCAGCCTTCAACAAACATTTCTGGTGGAGACCAAGGTAAAACTCTGGAACACACAAGGCTCAAGACACAGCCACAAACCAACCCAAGTATCACGGTGGGCTGGCGTGTCTATTACACATTTTGCCTGATATCAGGTCGCACAAACACAGAGACAAAGAAGGGAAGAGAGTCAAAGGGAGAGTCAAAACTGGACAGAGAAGAGGAAAAGGGCGAGACAGACCAGTAGGACCAGGACACCCTGACCAGGGATGGGATCTGATAAGAATTTAGCAAATCTGATTTCATTGATATCACCTATCAGTTTGATTCCTTGTCACTTCTTTTATTTATTGTCATTATTTTCTCATTGGCCCCACCTTGAGTGTCACTGCCATCTATTTCATTTGTGTAAATTAATTGCATTTTTGCATTAGCAGCAAAATGCAGTTGTTTCTGTCCTGGATGCAGTTTCAACTTGTCTTTTTATTTAACGTCTAAATAAAATGTTCATATCCACACTGTACGTTGTAGACTGCGCCACTATTTTCCTCCTCCGGCACAAGGAATGAAAAGCTGATTGTAGTGTAAGTAGAACTGATAAGGGGAATTGATAGGCAGCAGACTAACAATATCAAAGAACTGAACTAGTCATTTCCCAACCCTAGTTTAGAGATAGTTTTATTGATTCAGCTCTTTTAGTCAGAATATTTTTGTCAGACAACCAGACTTTCTGACCTGGAGAGTAGTTGGGGCCTGAGATTTGATGGCAATCGGCTTGGTGCTTGTTTTGTTCCTGCATCCTTAGAAATGCTGTTTTGGTGTCTCTCCAAAGGCAACAGCAGCAATGGAGATGATGCTGGATGGAGGGAGCACAACACTTGCTGTCCTGGGAATGCAAACAGAAAACATCTGGAGTTGTGTACCTACTCTAGCTAAGCCAGCTGGGTACTCCACATAGGCTGGTTTGATTGGACCACACAGAGCCTGGTTGGCTGTCTTGGTCTGGCCGTTGGTCTGTGCATGGAACTTAGCAAAGAGTCTAACCTTGTTGACCGAGGCCCAATGGGAAACTTGAAAATTTGCTTTGGGCACAGACAGGGCAGGTGGAGACATATTAAACCTGGAACCAAAGACAGACACCAAAACAACCTCTGGAGAAATAAGACTGTCCATTACTGCCTTAGTTGGCAGTTGAACCTTACAGTGTGAGCCCAGAGGATTACCTGGGGCCTTATTGCTGTAGGAACATAGAGTCAAGTAGGTGGTCCACCTCCAGGATTGGGTTTGGTCTGCTGCTGTCTTGACCAAGTATCCGATCTGTCAGGAGACCTTTAGGACAACACAGGTGGGCAACAGAACGGGCTCAGGTTATCAGATTTATAGATTACCAGTCTTCCTTCAAAGAACAGCTCGCTTGAAGTTAAACCCATTCTCACTCCATATGTCTGTGTTTGGGTTTTCTCTCTAACCCATGAGTCCTATAGCTACCTACAGCCTTCTGACAGCTTTTCTTTATCTTTTTTTAACGCCATCGTCTATCTCTATTTTCAGTCACCTTCTTCATTTCGCTACACTTCCCTGCTGACTTTAAGCTCCTCTGAAGTTTGGAGAAACCGCTAACAGCAAATAGCCATCTGGCAATCGATGAATACTAAAGCTTTTTCAGTATTCCCTACATTTTCTCACAGCCACATTGGTTCCCCCTCAGCCTTAATGGGCAAAATGCCGGGTGCATATCTGTAAAGTCTAGTGTGACAGGTGTCCTATGTGAGGCAGGGCAAAGTCCCTTTAGTCTTGTGGTTAATGAAGAAGTCATGCAAAGAGTTGCCTCACCCATTTCTCACTCTTCCTCACCCTCTATTTTCCCTCCATTTCCATTTGTTCCCACATTGTGGTTAACAAGTGAATGCAAAGTGTTGTCTTTGTGCTTGGACTGTACCCATTAGTGCCCTTATATTCTGTATCGTAAATGCCACCAAGTGACTAAGCCTTCTGATTTATTCATTGGCTCGTTTGGGATTTGTGTCTCCTTGTGTGGTTGGTTTTAAGATTGGCTGCCTCTGCTGCTTGCACCACTGACCTGCTTATGTTTTAACAGATCTTCTGGGTTACTTAACATGTGCACATACACAAACACACATGCTACAAAGGCATAAAGTAATGACATCTTGAGGGGTGTGAATGGCTAATTAGTTAATTGGAAGTCTCCTTCTCAAGCTGTCTGAAATGATCTATGTCATGAAAGACAGTCATTGATTTTTGGGCTTGTCTGTAGTTACTTCTGTATTGTGTATTTACTGTCTGTGCCTGTTCACAATCCAGTATTTACCATCTTAAAGCCAGATGTATCGTCAAATAGCTCTTCTATTGATATATCACTTCAGTTCTTACAGTTACTCTTTAGACATTACACCGAGTCAAGGCCCATATACATGAACTTTTAAAGATTAACCTAGTGAGGTTTCATGGTGTGAAGTAACACTTTTTATGTGAAAACATGCAAATGTTATATAATGTATTTCTCATTGTTGCTTCTTTTGGTTAAGGTACGATACGAAGTAACAATCCGATTACTCAGAACTTACAGGGCTAACCCCAAAGCAACATTAGTCATCCTTATATTGAAAGAAAACATGTACAATCCAAAACATGTGATACAGGGTGAGTTATTAGCAACAAGCAGTAGCAGCAAATGCCTTGTATCAACCCAGCAAGCTAGCATATTAATGACTGAGCTGGGCCTCTATCAGAACAGCTTTGTTGCTGCTTGTTACAGATTCTCCAGTCTTAGAACTGAAAAATAATTTCTCTTCATGAAGTGATGAACGCTATTCTTAAACCCCTCCATAGGGGAAGCAGCATGTGCTCTTTTCTATGGATTGGGCTACTCAATTTCAATTTACTGGTGTTCAAGTAAAGAATGGCACGAGGACCACAGCGCAGAACAACATACATTCACACAACCAACAGAAATGCATGATGACACATGAAGATTATGGGGGGTTTTTTTGTTTTTTTTTAAAAAGAGGACAGTACAGGCAGAGCACAGCGGCCAGCCCAACACAAATTTGGGACTGTTTGCTTAAACTAATTGTCAGGACAGCTGATGCTGTTTCTTTAACAGTATGAAGTCTCCCATATATGTTCAGTTGGGCTGAGATCTGTGAGGTGTATAAATCACATCATTTGAGCTTGTACCCCATCACCAATACCGAAACTGGTTTTCCTGTTTTTGTTACCTGTTTGTAGGACATGAGTTTACATAAAGCTCTATGTATTAAAGTGGTGATGTGCAGAGGTTCCCCATTTATATTACAGGTTCACATCTTCCAATTGTTGTTGTGAGAAAAGATTCTTGTAGATCTTTGGCCGTAGTAATGTCCTGGTTCCACTGCACAGCTGTGAAGTCCTGACATCACAGCCTTTACAGTGATATCTGAATTCTGAAGTATTCTTTATTCAGTATTCATATCAGTGTTGCTATGTCATAGCAAAGTGTGGTTGAGGTCACAGAGATTTCAGTCACGCAGGCACATATATATTACAGTACACATTTTTACATTTAGATAAGGGTATGCAGATTGTTCAATCACAGCTTTTATTCATTTACAAAATATCCACAACGTTGGGAAGTAAATGCTGTTAAAATCAAGGCTCTAGTTTTCTTTTTGCAGCTTTCACTCAAGCTGTTTTCCTCACAGATCTCCATTTCTCTTCTCATTCTCCTTTTCCTGCTCTCAGAACCTGAATTCAGTCCTCCATACCACACCAGTGCTGCTGCTGCTCCATCCATCCTCCTTGCATTTTGTGCACATTTTGTCATGAAATCACCATAAAATCTTTACACAGAAGAGACACACTTGTTTTGGATAGATTTGCACCAATATTGTGTAAGTGTAGCTGATGTATGGAAACAGTCACCTTTACTAAAACAATCAAGAGTCTACTAGTTCCATAATGAAATGTCTTGAGATCAGAGTATTATATTTAATCAAGAAACAGGGTAACTATGTGCGAATGCTGTTTGTTGATTACAGTTCAGCGTTTAACACAATAGTGCCCTGCAGACTGTTCACAAAGCTCAGGGTCTGTGTGCATGGGTGTTGGACTTCCTCACTGGCAGAACTCAGGTGGTGAGGGTGGGCAGGTGCTTCTCCAACAGCATCACCATCAACACAGGAGCACCTCAGGGATGTGTCCTCTCGCCACTGCTCTACTCCCTCTACACTTCAGACTGTGTGGCCACCCACGGCTCCAACACCATTGTGAAGTTTGCTGACGACACAGTGGTGTTGGGTGCCATCTCCAACAATGATGGATGAAGTGAAGAATCTGGCATCGTGGTGCCAGGACAACCACCTCCAGCTGAACGTCAGCAAGACCAAGGAGCTGGTGGTGGACTTCAGAAGGGGTCAGCACAGAGACTACAAGCCCATTATCATCAATGGAGCTCCAGTGGAGAGGGTGCAGTCCTTCAAGTATCTTGGTGTTCACATCTCCTCAGACCTGACATGGGCTGCCCACATTCAGGTCCAGACCAAAAAGGCTAGGCAGCGCCTGTATCACCTACGACAACTGAGGAAGTTCAGGGTCTCTCCAAAGATCCTCAGGATTTTCTATACAGGCGCTGTGGAGAGCATCCTCACACAGAACATGACATCATGGTTTGGGAACAGCTGTGTGAAGGACCAAAAAGCTCTCCAGAGAGTGATCCGCACAGCAGAACGCTGCTGCAGGATTGCTCTCCCCCCGCTTCAGGACACCTACACCAGGAGATGCCAGACTAGAGCAGATACTGAAGGACCCGTCCCATCCTGGCAACAAACTGTTCCAACTTCTGCATTCTGGTAGAAGGTTCCGCATCATCCGGGCAAGGACAGAGAGACTCAAGAGGAGCTTCTATCCCCAAGCCATCCGTGCCCTCTCTCTTTATATATATACATATATATATATATATATATACATATATATATATATATATATATATATATATATATATAAATAATGTTCTTCCTCTTGACATGTCGAGGAGCGTGTCAGGCTACATTTCACTGTGTGTTATACTTGTATAACTATGCATGTGACAAATAAAGAACCTTGAACCTTAATCTGTAAACTATATTCAGTGGAGCTCAATATTGTCTGTACAGATTCCAGTGTTGTCCATTTAATAGTGCTTGTAGAATTTTAGTGCGTACAGGAGTAGCACTGTCATGTCCTGAGCCATTACACGCATACACTACGTCAGCTGCAGTTCCTGATAACCCAATAAGCTTTGTTTTTTGTAAAGGCAGCAGTAGCTGAGGTTCTCTGACCATGTGATGCTTTCTGTATATTACCTCACATACTGTCAATTCATCTAATGGGAAGTATTAAAAACAGCTGCATCTGCGACTCTGTTTCTAAAGTTTTAAATGTCATTCTGCCAGACGTTTATCAGTCCACTACCCATTTTACACAGTAATCGGTCAGATGACCACAGGTGAAAAAGAAGCCAGAATTTGCCCTGCTTGTGTTGCTTTTCATGTGCCCACATAGCAAAATTGGTATGGCCCGGATCTGGCTTACACAATGTGCTTACACATGGCCCACATACCGCAAAAAATGATGGCCCCTTGGAGGCATATGTGAAATGAGAACTTGTAAAGGTACTCATCTATCCTGGTTGCCTCTTGCAGGATGTGGAGCAAAAGAGTGAAAGCGGCTCAATCACCTGTTTAAGAGCTCTTGGAGCAGACCAGTGTGCCAGGTTAGGGAGTATGGTTAAAGAGGGTTTTAATTTAGATAGAAATGGGTGAACCTTATGTTATTGGTTTGTTTATAGCATGTGCTGGAAATATGTATATGTTTGTGATGTGCTTTAATGTTATTGTATGTTTGTTTGTGTGGAGGGTTATGTTTCATGTTGATTAGTTAACCCCCATACTTGGGCTATTCCGGATGCTCACCTGAAAAGGTAGAGTATAAAAGGAAGCCATTTTGTTTAGTTGTAGTTAGTGTTATCATGCTCCTTCTTTAATAAAGTGCCAATCCATGGATGTCTTTTACTCCAGTCTCGCGTCATATTATTGGACAGAACCTATGACCGCCGGCCAAAACTGACAAGTGGTGGCCCACACATCGGCCATTACAAGGCCAGTTGCAGACACACTGCTGGCCCACAACAGTTTCAACTCTGGCCCCAGATGTTAGCCTAATGTGTACCTTAATCAAGCCTTGTAATGACGACATGTGCTGGAACCTAATAGTGCAAAAGCAACATGACGAAACTCTGTTCAGACTGATTCTTATATAGCACTTTGCTACTCTCCCGGTTTACTCAAAGTGCTCTATACAACAGACCATATTCACCCAATTCCTCTAAACTGAGTGCTTCCTAACTACAGCCACACACATTCTCACTCTTGCAGACTGGAAGAACCAGGGATCGAACCACTAACCTTCTGATCAGTAGGTGACCTGCTCTTCCTCCTGAGCTACAGCCACCCACTAGAAAAGACGACTAAACCGTCACTAGGTATTGCTGCCAAAGGAATCTCTGAAGAAACTACATGCTCAATTTGTTGGCTTTGTTTGATTATGCAGCTGTGTAAAAGATCAGCCCTGATCTGAACATCATTTACTGCATCCTTTAAAATCATTGAATCCTTTTCATATATTTATTAGCTCTTACAGTCTGATGCTGATCTCAGTAACAAACGGGCTGCTTCCTTCCCTGTAGGAAGGTTTGCAGATGTGGCTAAAAGAGGGTGATGCACTGTCATCAGTCAGTCAGCAAAGGAGACTGTTTTCTAAGTTTGATATGTAGGATTCTCTCATACTGAAATATTTATTTAGCATAGAAATCGTTTTTACTTGACAGTGTTTTGTGCTGAAATTAGGATTATTTCATATTAAATAGTGATGTGCATTGGCTGAATAGCACTAAGTGGGAAGGAGACTTGCGTTTTAAAACTTTTGTATTGTTATGTTTGGATTACCTGTGTCTGAAGAATACTGCAAAGAGAGAGAATAAAGGCATGCTCACATTTACAAATACATCACCATTTCCTTGTAAAAGCTGTATTTATGTTATGTTATATTTAAGTTCATATTATTCCTAATTATTCAATAATTCCTCATATTTGTTCCATGAACACTACATTGAATAAAATATATTGTGTCAAGCTTCAGATATGAGAGTATAGATCGTTCCCTGGGTGCCTGATGGAAGCATTGGTCTGTGCTGGGGCAGGAATAACACACACACTCGATATGTACTGTGCCCAGCTGAATTGTTGGCTTAAAAAGGCATGGAACAAAAAGGGATGGTAGAAACTGCCTTATGTGAGCACGCCTTCATTCTTTCTTTTAGCACTTTCTGTTGTCAGAAGGGAGTTTCCCGATATTCTGGACATACAGTGGGGCAAAAAAGTATTTAGTCAGCCAACGATTGTGCAAGTTCCCCCACCTAAAATGATGACAGAGGTCAGTAATTTGCACCAGAGGTACACTTCAACTGTGAGAGACAGAATGTGAAAAAAAATCCATGAATCCACATGGTAGGATTTGTAAAGAATTTATTGGTAAATCAGGGTGGAAAATAAGTATTTGGTCAATAACAAAAATACAACTCAATACTTTGTAACATAACCTTTGTTGGCAATAACAGAGGTCAAACGTTTACTATAGGTCTTTACCAGGTTTGCACACACAGTAGCTGGTATTTTGGCCCATTCCTCCATGCAGATCTTCTCGAGAGCAGTGATGTTTTGGGGCTGTCGCCGAGCAACACGGACTTTCAACTCCCGCCACAGATTTTCTATGGGGTTGAGGTCTGGAGACTGGCTAGGCCACTCCAGGACTTTCAAATGCTTCTTACGGAGCCACTCCTTTGTTGCCCGGGCGGTGTGTTTTGGATCATTGTCATGTTGGAAGACCCAGCCTCGTTTCATCTTCAAAGTTCTCACTGATGGAAGGAGGTTTTGGCTCAAAATCTCACGATACATGGCCCCATTCATTCTGTCCTTAACACGGATCAGTCGTCCTGTCCCCTTGGCAGAAAAACAGCCCCATAGCATGATGTTTCCACCCCCATGCTTCACAGTAGGTATGGTGTTCTTGGGATGCAACTCAGTATTCTTCTTCCTCCAAACACGACGAGTTGAGTTTATACCAAAAAGTTCTACTTTGGTTTCATCTGACCACATGACATTCTCCCAATCCTCTGCTGTATCATCCATGTGCTCTCTGGCAAACTTCAGACGGGCCTGGACATGCACTAGCTTCAGCAGCGGAACACGTCTGGCACTGCGGGATTTGATTCCCTGCCGTTGTAGTGTGTTACTGATGGTGACCTTTGTTACTTTGGTCCCAGCTCTCTGCAGGTCATTCACCAGGTCCCCCCGTGTGGTTCTGGGATCTTTGCTCACCGTTCTCATGATCATTTTGACCCCACGGGATGAGATCTTGCGTGGAGCCCCAGATCGAGGGAGATTATCAGTGGTCTTGTATGTCTTCCATTTTCTGATGATTGCTCCCACAGTTGATTTTTTCACACCAAGCTGCTTGCCTATTGTAGATTCACTCTTCCCAGTCTGGTGCAGGTCTACAATACTTTTCCTGGTGTCCTTCGAAAGCTCTTTGGTCTTGGCCATGGCGGAGTTTGGAGTCTGACTGTTTGAGGCTGTGGACAGGTGTCTTTTATACAGATGATGAGTTCAAACAGGTGCCATTCATACAGGTAACGAGTGGGGGACAGAAAAGCTTCTTACAGAAGACGTTACAGGTCTGTGAGAGCCAGAGATTTTCCTTGTTTGAGGTGACCAAATACTTATTTTCCACCCTGATTTACGAATAAATTCTTTACAGATCCTACCATGTGGATTCATGGATTTTTTTTTCACATTCTGTCTCTCACAGTTGAAGTGTACCTCTGGTGCAAATTACTGACCTCTGTCATCATTTTAGGTGGGGGAACTTGCACAATCGGTGGCTGACTAAATACTTTTTTGCCCCACTGTATCTGCAGTACCTTCAGTCTCGACATCCACACAGCAGGAGAGATATGCTTAAATTTTCGATGGTCACAGATGGACGTGTGTGTGTGTGTGTGTGTGTGTGTGTGTGTGTGTGAGAGAGAGAGAGAGAGAGAGAGAGAGAGAGAGAGAGTAGAAGGGGGAGAGTTAAAAGTTTCTGCTCTAATGCACCTTGTTATCCATTCATACTGCACTAAACACAGCCTGAGGCGATTCTATCTCTCCCTCTCTATCACTCTCTCTGTCTTGCTCCCTTTTATGTCCATTTCTATGTTAAAAGAATGAAGATTTAAATAACTCTGACTGTGTGCAAGACTGAATAGGTATGTCTCCCCTCCCCCCAAACCCAACCCCAACATCACCATCACCACATTTCTTGTCACAAAATCAATTTTTAGTTTAGCAAGAATAAACCTGTCTCCTTTCATCGCAGAGGCTGGCTAAATAATTGAGTACATATATGCACACACATACACCTAAAAAACAATTACACACTTTTGCACTTGTAAAGTACTTTTTGTGAAAAGGAACATTGCTGAGCATTTTATCATTTTTCTTTCTTACATCAATGTGTGTCTGTGATTTTGATACATTTTAGAGAATTATTAAAGATATCCCTCCGAGACATTAAATCTACTCTGTGTTTTTGTTACAACATACCATAAAAATCAAATACAACAACATATTCATTATTGGACTCCACTCCTATTTACATGACTCTCAAATAGACTCTCAAATACATAGATGCATAATCCAACCACTCCAAGGGTGTTCTCGAACTGACCCACATAGCAAAATTGGTATGGCCCGGATGTGGCCCACACATGGGCCAGCACAAGGCCAGTTGCCGACACACTCCTGGCCTTGTGCTGGCCCATGTGTGGGCCACCTCTGGCAAACCTGGTCTGGGCCACCAAAGGGCTGTCATTCTTTGCGATATCTGTGCCATGTGTAAGTTGTGTGCAGCCACGGGCCAGTTGCAGACTGCTGGCCCACAACAGTTTCAGCTCTGGCTCCAGATGTCAGCATAATGTGTACCTTACTCAAGCCATGTAATAACAGAATATGCCAGAACATAATAGTGCAAAATTAACATGACAAAATTCTGTTCAGACAATGAATTACCTGAATCTTACTGTATACTCCCCTGGGTTACTCAAAGTGCTCTATACAACATGCCACATTCAGACACTTCCTCTAAACTGAGTGATTCCTACTGCGTTCATACACTTTCACACTCTTGGCACGCAGACTTGAGGAGCCAAGGATCGAACCACTAACCTTCCGAGCAGTAGGTGACCTGCTCTTCCACCTGAGCTACAGCCACCCAGTGGCAAACCTGAGTAAACCGTCACTAGGTTTTGGATAAAGTGTACACTCACAAACCTGCTTTTGAAACGTTGGCTACCATAGCAGTATAGTATTGCAACATGGCATTTGGATCTTCTAACTAAAATAGGAAAATAGGAACATAAACAGTGTCATCATTGCCAGACCTGGCCCACATCTGGTTGACATACACTCTGCCATGACACCAGTCAGTCCGAAGTGCCTGCTTGATGCCAGATCCAGGCCAGACCTGTTTTCTATGAGCCTGGGCCACGTAAACCAAACCACAATCGGGCCAGATATGACATGCCATCACATAAACAGTGCCATCTATGCCAGGCCAAGCCCAAATCTGGATGACATACCACTCACCATGCCAGAAGTCAGCCAGCAGTGGATACACAGGGCAAAACGAATTCACACCAGCAAGACTGAGGTACAAAGGAAAAAACAGGGCTTTGGAGTCACAGCAAACTAAGACGAGGCAAATGAAACCATCCGTTCAGTCAGCACGGATTCTTTGAGGTCCTCTAGCGAATGAGGCAATATAGTGGATGAGCCTAGAGCATTGCTTAAGACCTAGAGCAAATACAACGACGTTAGTATTATATACTGATCTCAAACTTGACAGTCTGATAGTTTCTGGCTTCAGAACTTTTTAGGTAGCTCTGAGGTATTTCAGTGACTCCTACAGCAGGAAAGGTGGAGACCAAACAACACAGGGTATGTGTGGAGTCCTATTAATTAATGCTTAAATATGATCTTAAACCAAATCTACCTTTATTAATGGTGTATGTACCACAGGCCTTCAAGCTGGCTGTAGTTAAACCTTTACTCAAAAAGCATCTCTAGACCCAGCAGTCTTAGCTAATTATAGGCCAATCTCCAACCTTCCTTTCATATCAAACATCCTTGAAAGAGTAGTTGTCAAACAGCTAACAGATCATCTGCAGAGGAATGGTTTATTTGAAGAGTTTCAGTCAGGTTTCAGAGCTCATCACAGCACAGAAACAGCTTTAGAAACAGAAACAGAAACAGAAACAACATACAGAAGTACTGTGCTGGGGATGCCTGTACTCCTAAGCTTTCCAGTCCAGTGAAACAGTGAAATATGCCACCTGCAGAAGTTCTCTGTTCCCACCACAGTGGCGGGGTCTTTTAGAGTTGGGCAGGAACTGGGGAATAAGGAACTGGTAAGATTTCTGTGGAGTAATCCAGCAGAACTGGAGGGCCAACAGTTATGCTGTGCACAAGAAGCGAATGGGAAGATTCTATCTTCCGAGGAAGCTCAGATCCTTCATCATATGCAGCAAGATGTTGGAGATCTAATGCCAGTGTCCATCTATTGACTGCCCGCCTGTCCACCCGTCCACCTGCCCGCTCAAACCAACACAGTGTATACAAGAAGCAGGCTCTATTTCCTTAAAGAGGATGAGATCTCCCAGTGAGTGTGTGCAGTAAAATAATGAAGGTTTTCTATGAGCCAGCCGTGAAAACTGGAGGAGCAACATCCCTTAGGAAAGCTGGCTCTGCGGTGGAAGCATGTCATTATTACCTGTTACTGTGGATAAACTCGACCACAGCATGTACAGAAGAGGCAGCGGAGTACCTTCACACTGTTTAAGCTTCGCTGCAAACAAGAAACCTTGATACATCATCTACAACAGAGCTGTCTAGAGCATTGTTTGCCACACATTATTATTATTATTGTTGTTGTTAATGATAATAACAATAATAATGGTGTCATCATCATTTTAACTGCTGTAACAAAAGAATTCCTGAAATATGACAAATAATATTAATAATAAATCTAATATTTTGCAGCACATTGTACTTCCTTAATGATTCATAGGTAGTCACAGGGAGTTGATTTTTTGTGGCTGACAGCCTTTTACTTCTCCCACAATTTGCAATGACAAACTGTGAAAGCACCCATCTGTGTCATAAAGTAATCTGAGTGATTAGCACCACGTTAAACATGCTGTACTCATCACAGTAATCAGGATAAATTCTCAAATCCAAAGGGGCAATGATTCAGTTAAGGACTGTCTACGTTTATGAGCGATCAAATGGGAAGAGGGCAGAATGAGACAGTTTACTGTGTAATTCTATAATGTGCAGTTAGTGCACATCGTGGTGCAGGTCTGCGTTTTATCCAGACTCTTTGGGTCTATTTGTGTCATTTAGTGCTGCTGCGAACTGATATGTCAGAAAATCAATTAATTACTTTGAAGTGGCAGTTAACTGCATCCGCACAATACACCCCATGAATTATAGATGAAGTGTGTGTGCAAATAATCTGTGTGTCTCTGTGTGTGTGTGTGTGTGTGTGTGCAATACCAATGGTTTCTCTGTTAACTAGAGACAATTGCTAGCTCTTCTGTCCCTAATAACTTGATGAGAGTGCTTTGACACAAATCCACTGAGTTGTGAAGAGTCTGAAGCAACTGAAATGAATAATAGGACAATAATACAAAGATGTCAAGTAACATGAAAGAAACAAAAGTTAATGAAAATCCAATAAAGCATTTAACGTGATGTCTAAAACATTTCACTGCTGTACATTCCTTTGTGTGATCTCTCTGTATCATTTTCTGGAGAAATTCAGTGATGCTCGTAAAGATTGGATTTTATCGCAGTCTGAACTCGAAATTCTGCTTTTGAGAAAATATGATGAGACATGTTAGAAAAAACAAAGGATTCACCCTCAATACAGCCACTGGTTTCTCAATCCATTGATCCCCTGCTGAAGGTGTGTGTGTGTGTGTGTGTGTGTGTGTGTGTGTGTGTGTGTGTGTGTGTGTGTGTGTGTGTGTGTGTGTGTGTTGAACAAGCACTGTCATTAGCCTCAGGCTGGCCTCAGTTCAGGCGACGACAGGGACTGACAGCCACTGGCATGGGTGGGGGCGGGGACCATGAGGTCATTTTATCTGAGTGCTTTTTCACCGGACTCTGATTATACACAACTTAGTTACATAAACTGCACACAATATCAAATAGCATGTATTTATTATTACAAGCTGTTGTAATTAAACACTTACAGTTCAAGTAGTACAGAACTTTTGGTCATTTAAATGAAATCACAAAACAAATTATTGCATTTGGTTCCTCATTCAGCCAAAATGGTGAAAAACAACAGAAAAAGAAAGACAGTTTCTCAGCTTTCAACATGTTCTGCCTGTTAAATTGTTGAATTTAACACGTGGAGTATCATTGCAGTTCCCCTTTATGTTATGTTTTTTTAAAGCAGTCCTACAAACTCTAACGTATTCAATAAACCCATCCAACATTTTCTTCAACTTATTATTTTTGATCAACTTCAGCTAGTTTGCATATTACATTCCTGCTACTTAAAATGTGATTATTTCTTTTAATAATGTAATTTTACTCATTAATTTCATCTTTGGAAGGTTTTATTGTTTGGGTCGATTTGACCCCAAACATAAAGAAATCTTTTGTTTTAAGTCTTTTGTCAGCTGTTCACAAGTTCTTGCACTTCCATTATGTTTAAGTTGAATCATTTTTGGGTTGCTTTTATTTATTTATTGTAAACTGCAGGGGAAAAATCAGTATGAACATCTTAAAAAGAGTCAACCGACTTTTTAATTTAGGGTTTTAACTTTTTAAATGCATTTCTTTCTGAGGTCATTAAATAATGTGAGGTAATCTACTGTCCAACAGTGTCTTCAGTTTGTCTCCCAAGTCTAATATAATTAACCAAAACTCAGTGACCCAAACCCTTCCAGCTGTTCCTTCCTGTAAAAAAAGGATTTACAAAGTTTCATGGATTTGGAAGTTAGCAGTAGAGTTTTATACATACCATGTATACCATGGAGCTGTGCTATCACTGCAGGACATCTGGGAGCTGAGACAGACCTCTAAGTTTTTAAATTATAGACAATGTGCTATTCTTATTTGGTGCAATGGACAGACGCACATTATAACAAAGTCTAACCTTTCAAAGTGAAGGGGAATCAGTGGATGAAAGAGAGCTGATGAAAAACACCTGCAGTTATTCCCAGGTAAAGAGAAATGAATTTTTATCCTCGGATACAGGAGGAACAATGCGGTTTTCGTCCTGGTCGCGGAACACTGGACCAGCTCTTTATCCTCTCGAGGATACTTGAGGGCACACGGGAGTTTGCCCAACCAGTCTACATGTGTTTTGTGGACTTGGAGAAGGCATTCGACCGTGTCCCTCGGGGTGTCCTGTGGGAGGTGTTGCGGGAGTATGGGGTGTCTGGCCCATTGCTACGGGCCATTCGATCCCTATACAACCGTTGCAAGAGCTTGGTTCGCATTGCCGGCAATAAGTCGGACTCGTTCCCGGTGGGTGATGGGCTCCGCCAGGGCTGCCCTTTGTCTCCGGTTCTGTTCATAATTTTTATGGACAGGATTTCTAGGCGCAGCCAAGTGGCGGAGGGCTTTTGCTTTGGTGGCCTCAGAATCTCATCTCTGATTTTTGCAGATGATGTGGTTCTGTTGGCTTCATCGGGTGAGGGCCTCCAGCTCGCACTGGAACGGTTCGCAGCCGAGTGTGAAGCAGCGGGAATGAGGATCAGCACCTCCAAATCTGAGGCCATGGTTCTCAGCCGGAAAAGGGTGGAGTGCCCACTCCGGGTCGGGGATGAGTTCCTGCCCCAAGTGGAGGAGTTCAAGTATCTCGGGGTCTTGTTCGCGAGTGATGGGAGAAGGGAGCCGGAGATCGACAGACGGATTGGGGCTGCAGCTGCAGTAATGCGGACGCTGCACCGGTCCGTCGTGGTGAAGAGGGAGCTGAGTGTAAAAGCGAAGCTCTCAATTTACCGGTCGATCTACGTCCCTACCCTCACCTATGGCCACGAGCTGTGGGTAGTGACCGAAAGAACGAGATCGCGGATACAAGCGGCAGAAATGAGCTTCCTCCGAAGGGTGGCTGGCCTCTCCCTTAGAGATAGGGTGAGAAGTTCGGCCATCCGGGAGGGGCTCAGAGTAGAGCAGCTGCTGCTCCACATCGAAAGGAGCCAGCTGAGGTGGTTCGGGCATCTGATAAGGATGCCCCCTGGGCGCCTCCTGGGTGAGGTGTTCCAGGCATGTCCCACCGGGAGGAGGCCCCGGGGCAGACCCAGGACACGCTGGAGAGATTATATCTCTCGGCTGGCCTGGGAACGCCTTGGTATTCCCCCGGATAAGCTGGAGGAGGTGGCTGGGGAGAGGGAGGTCTGGGCCTCTTTGCTTAGGCTGCTGCCCCCACGACCCGGCCCCGGACAAAGCGGATGAAAATGGATGGATGGATGGATGATATAATAAGTATGTATGATACGTAAAGAAATGGCTGAACATTTTGGGTGGAATATGTTGCTGCACATCTGCTCAGTTAAAGCAATGCAGAAATCTACAGCCAGGATGACGGCCGGTCAGAACATCCCTCACACTTGTGTTTGAAACAAATACCGCAGCAGTAGTCACGCTGCATCTTTGTTGTTTTTTTCAGTGTAGGTTTACTCAGAGTTTCAACATTTAAATGAGGATTCAGAGGATGCAGGACACTTTTTTGCCAACCAAAAAAGTCAAATCAGCAAAGGTTCTGGGTGAAACATTAAAGTTTCACAGTGCAAAGAGATCGTTTAATGTGAACCTCAAAATGTGATTTTTGACCAGTAGTTTACTTTGTTTTCCTCTTTCTCTTCTTCCTCTTTTTAGTGCTTTTGTAGATCCTTGCACACTGTGCCCACTGTCCCTCCTCCTGCTGGAGTCTAAACCATCTCAGCCTTTCCTCTGTTTGTCATCTGGGTTTGGTGACCATACACAGGCGATCTGTTTTGATCTCTCCGTTTGTTCTCAAAACAAATACAAAGTAACTAATATAATACGTAGCTTTCGAGCATTAAATAATAAACTGGAGATTTGTAAAATCATCATCTGATGAGCCGAATCTGAGAAGGTGCCTGTCGAGTCCAGCATCATTCAAAGCGATGGTGTGGAAGTCTGAAACTGCAACCAACTGCTGAGGAATTGATGCATGCACCATACCTACAGTACTACACTGCATTCATTCAGAGTACAGCTGGAGTCTGTTTCAGAGCACGCTATCTTGCTTTGTATTTTCAGTGTATTTGAGTTTTGTGTTACATGTTTTGGAGATTTCTGAATTTCAGCTGACTGACTTCTGTTTAACACACTAGGAGGACCAGGCTTGTACCTTTCTACCTTTAAAACCCGCCACCAGCCAAATGGCTGGTAGGCTTTTAGCTAAGCTTTAGCTTCAGCCAAGTGGAAGCTAAATTGGCTAGTCATTCATATGTATATTAGGTTGTTACCTGGGAATTCTGGAGGGAGGGGAGTGGGGGTGTGTGATTGAGGGCGTGGGGGAGCTGCTAAAAGCTGTGCACAGTCACCAACTTGGAGTGTTTCAGTTTGCCGTCTTAGGGAGGACATTTTTACAAATAATAATAAAAAGTGAGTGAGTACATTCCAACATTTTCAGCAATCACTCACAATCCTGGCACTGCCATGGTATCTGTAGTCTGCATTTACCTTGGCTTGGCTTCCTGATCAATTGTCCACTACCAAAAGGAAGCCAAGCCCTGTGATCACACCCTGTTTTGTTGTAAAGGATGACAGGGCTTGATCAGTCGTCCATTGTGGCATCGTCCATTGTGGCATCAATGTGATCACACCTTGTTTTGTTGTAAAGGGTGACAGGGCTTGATCAGTCGTCCATTGTGGCATCAATGTGATCACACCCTTTTCCCATCAAAGACTCGGTGCAGTTTCCTGCAGTATATTGCAAGTAAACCGGACAAGTTTGGGATCAAGTTTTGGGTGGCCTGCGACCTAAAATCCAAGTACATTTGCAATGTCTTCCCATATCTTGGCAAGGACCCCAATCGTCCCACTGGGGAGAGACTTTCTGAAAATGTAGTAATGAGGCTGATGGAACCATTCCTAGACAAGGGCAGAAATGTTACCATGGACAATTTCTTCACATCGCTTTCACTTGCGCAAAAACTTCTTGGACAGAAAACCACCATCCTCAGCACAGTCAACAAGATTCGCAGGGAAATTCCTCAATCCACTAGACAGACAGATCGCAGTGAATTCACCACTCAGGTATGTTGCAGGTCTTTTGTGGTTCTATGTTTATGTGTTTCATTGTGTGTAAAAGGGCTATGGAAATAACAATTTATCTTATTTCTTAGGTGTTTTCAACCTCTGCTGCCACGTTGACGGCGTATGCGGCCAAACGGAAGAAGACAGTCTATATTCTTAGCAGCATGCACAGCGTGGTTCAGACTGATAACACTACCAAAAGGAAGCCAAACACAGTCACCCTTTACAACAAAACAAAGTGTGGCGTGGATGTGATGGACCAGATGGTTCGGGAGTACACTGTCCGCAAAGGAACACGGCGCTGGCCAGTTGCCGTGTTTTATAACATGATTGACATGGCAGCACTGAATGCACATGTGCTGTATCAAGCATGCACCGGGACGAAGGAAAGACGGGTGGACTTCCTGGTGGAGCTTGCAAGAGAGTTGGCTCACTCTCATGTAGCTGCGAAGAAGGCAAGAAAAGAACAGTTGCTTCGGACACAACCCTCCACACCGAGCCCTGGAAAAAGAGCCATGTGTCAGGTCAAACACAATTGCAAGAACAATCATGCCACTGTGCGACGTGTTCACTGCTACAGATACACATGTGGTAAATGCAGACTACAGATACCACGGCAGTGCCAGGATTGTGAGTGATTGCTGAAAATGTTGGAATGTACTCACTCACTTTTTATTATTATTTGTAAAAATGTGTACAAATGGTTGGTTTTTTGTACTGTTTTTATCAATAAATCTCAGCAACAAAGGACCTACACCCATGTGTGTTGATTTCTCCCTAAGATGGCAAACTGAAACACTCCAAGTTGGTGACTTTTGGAGATTTATTTCCCTGGATGATTGAGAATGCATCAAACTGAAACACTCCAAGTTGGTGACTGTGCACAGCTTTTAGCAGCTCCCCCACGCCCTCAATCACACACCCCCACTCCCCTCCCTCCAGAATTCCCAGGTAACAACCCAATTTACATATGAATGACTAGCCAATTTAGCTTCCACTTGGCTGAAGCTAAAGCCTAGCTAAAAGCCCTTTGGCAACTCTCCGGGTTTTATAGGTAGAAAAGCCAAATGGCTGGGCTCTGGGCCTTCCTAGTGTTTTAATTCAAAAGGATCACAGAAATGAACCGTTTTCTAAACTCAAACATGTGACTCTGTTATGTCAACTTATTCTATGGGATATTGATTTAAAACATTTACTACATTTACTCAAACCATTATTTGGTCAGATAATATCTATGCGCCATTCTTCCTGTCAGTATTCATTACCAGTGTATGAATGTGAGAGTGAATGAACAGTGGAATTGTAAAGCGCTTTGAGGGGTCCCGAAAAGCGCTATATAAATCCAACCCATTATTATTATTATTATTATTATTATTATTATTATCCACTAAATACATCAACACGATGATAAGCAGTGATGTATTTGCATCCAAGGAAAACCATCATAGGGATCAAGGTAACTGTCTGTGTTGGTTTTCACTTCTGCATTATGTCGAAGCATCAAAGCAAGCAGATCTGAAGGAGGCCTCGACCACGACCACAGCGGCTCACCAAAATCACAGAGAGTTTTTGGTCCAGCAGTCACATACACGCTATAAGTTTGCCAGAGCCACTAAGGGGAGACAGATAGACGTCACCAGCTAAAAATCCTCTGTGGGAGGCTAAGTGAGCACCGATGTTGGTGTGAGGTCTGGCAGCATGCACCATCTCTGCCACGTATAATACTCTTTTACATCTATGTTGAAATGTAAATCTGCACATACCATGTAAGCATGTTGGTGGACTAGAATTTATATAGGAGTTTTCTAGTGTCACTAAACACACAGAGTACCAGCAACATTTACCTTTGGGCCATGTATAAAAATGTCCATTCTCCTAAATATTCATGTAATACTTTTGTTAATCCCCTTGAGGTGCATTAAACTCATTTGCCCATTGGCCATTATACTCAAACTCACATCAAAATCACATTTATGTGTCTATAACAGGGGTCGGCAACCCTAGGCACGCATGCCACAGCTGGCATGCGACGGGTTAACTGATGGCACGACCATAGCTGGACTGGCTGGTGGGCCGATGATTATTTTTTGTAACGGTATAAACAATGAGAGGTGGTGGATTGGCCAGATGCTGGCCAGTGTGTAAAAATAACTCAGTTGTTTGGTGGTGGCTATGGCGGAGCTTCCACAGATTCAGTAACATTAGCAAGTGGTGGAGGCCAGCAGGTGGATGAGGGAAAGGGGAGGCAGGAGGAGGAGAGACACCCGAGGCGGCCGCCGGTCCGAGTATCAAGTGAAGTGAACTTCAGGTAAGAAGTTATGACCTGCAGTCTCTCTGGGTCAGATATGAACCAAGTTTAGGTGGAGTTTATTTTAGCTGTGCTGACTTTTTACAGTCAGTTACAATACCTCATACTGCTACTAGCTAGCATGACGGAGTTTCTATACAGCTGGGTGGTGCTATGATGTTACTGATAGTGAACTTTATTTTATTCATAAGGTTAGTTAGTAGAGTTGCCAACTGTCCCGTAAAAAACTGAATCATCTCGCATTCAGAGAAAATATTACGAGTTTCGTGTTGAGCTGAAAAGGAACAGTTTGTCCCGGACTTCAGCTACAATGGAAAAAGACACAAAGCTGGAGTTATTCTGTCTTTATGCTGCAGCTGCCTCTTCTTCTCCCCCCTCCCTCTCCTGTTGCTACTTCAATCATGAAACTGATCAATGATCAGCTGATTGTCTTTTCTCTCTTGTTTGTTTATCGCCCACTTTGCGCCAGAAACAGGAAACCAGCGGATGTCGCGCTAAACAACAGCAGCACGTTTAAGCTCGATCAGCTGTTGTTAGAATTTATTTAAGTAAAGTAAAGTAAAATTTTATTTATATAGCACATTTCTAGATAGAGATCACAAAGTGCTTTACAAGATATAACAGATTAAAAAGACAAAATACAAACAAAGTTAGCAAAAGGCAGTTTTAAAAAGATGTGTTTTTAGCTGTTTTTTAAAAGTAATCAATGAATCAGCGGATCGTAAGTCCTGAGGAAGGGAATTCCACAGTCTGGCGGCCACAGTAGCAAAAGCTCTATCACCCCTAGTTTTCAGTCTCGTATACTGAATGACAAGTAGGCCCTGACTACTCGACCTCAGAGACCTACTAGGGGCATAGGGCTGTAAAAGTTCAATGATATATGGTGGTGCTTGTTGTTGAAGAGCCTTGAAAGTTAAAACCAAAATCTTAAACTGGACTCTAAATTCAACAGGAAGCCAATGTAACTGCATGAGCAACGGTGTTATATGTGAAAATTTAGAAGCTTTCGTCAAAAGTCTTGCTGCAGCATTCTGAACGATCTGCAGACGCTCCAAAGAACCTTTATTTAAACAAGTAAACAGGGAATTGCAATAGTCCAGTCGTGAAGAGATAAAAGCATGAATAACAATCTCCAGTTCGGTATAGGATATAATAGAGCTCAATTTAGAAATATTTCTTAAATGATAAAAGCAAGACCGAACAAGAGATTTAACATGACTATCTAACGTAAGAGCAGGATCAAGGATAATCCCTAAGTTCCTGACAGATGGTTTTACAAACGTTGAAAGAGGACCAAGAGCATTTATTATACTGGGTATATGTCTATCTATTTAATATTAATTTCTAGTATCAGCTGATGTTTGCTGGAGCCACAGCTGTAAAGCTGCTGGTCATGATGTCGGTTTGGATATGTGGTGAGAGGGAAACATGAAGATGAAACCAGGAGATGTCCTTACTGGATCATCAGAGCTGAACAGGTGATGGAGAAACAGGTTTACCTTTTAGGTGACATGGATGAGTTGAAGTTATGAACTGTTTCTGAGAGACACAAAGAAATACTTTCTTATTCTCATTTAAAATGTCTCGCTTTAATAAATAATTATCTGAATCTTACAACCAAAGTTTTCATCTGATGTAAAATGTATAGAAATCATACATATACCAACAAGACTGTACATCACTGTCACAACAGCATTTTCATTCAAAGGCTTTATGGCTTTAATACCTGGGGGGCCGGTCTCTAGTCAAAATGCTGATTTTTGTCCCAGTCCAGCCCTGGGCACGACACACAGTGAGTTAATCTAAACCGCGCCAGCGATGCACATAGCAAACTAGCTCACATAGACACATTAGTTGTGCTGCTTCTTAATGACAGTATCTTAGCTAACAACCCCAACTACCAGATTCACCTTGTAATTGGCTAAAAATAACTTAGCTACCGGTGAGAGGGACGTTGCTAGCTGGCAGTTTTTTCAAGCGATGTTAAAATTTCCACATTCTGACACTTCAAAAGTTTCAGCAGCTGTCTGCTCAGCGCAGCATCAGCACCACGGAGATACACGGATACATCCGTAGACTCGAGACAGAATTCACAATGTGTTTTGGGGACTTTCAGGTGTTTGGACCAATGTTTTCTTTTCTGATCAAACCAGAAATCTTTAATGAGCAGCTGGATTTGTCTCACATTAACTGGCTGAGTTAATGCCAGTTAATGCAACACGCAGCTGGAATCCACAGCTGTGCGTGTTCATGGAGCTGCATGTTCACCTGCTGGACATCACTACCTGACAAGTTTAACTGTCTTCAGAACATTGCAGAGGCCTTATTGACAGTATTTGGCTCTAATATCTGTGTGAGCAGATTTTCTCTCACATGAGTCCTCAGGTAGCCTCTGAATGCTGGACACTGGGAGACCTGTGTCTCTGAGTGGGAGACCAGAGATCACATTAACATGTGTCTCTGTATTAACAAACATGCCATATTGGCCCAGTTTATTTTTCTTATCATTGTTGTGAGGAGACCATAGAGAGCATTTGTATTTTCAGTTGTACAGTTCATTTGCTGTTATGGATAAAAAGTCTTTTTTTTTGTTTCCAAATAGCTGATAACTATTCACTGATAGCTGCCAACATCTGCGAACACATATAATTCTATAAAGTGGTTCTATATAGTGTGTAACTGTTCATATAGAGCGTTATTAAATTTATTGCTAATGCAGTCATATGGCACACTGACCTCTGAGGAAATTTTAGATGCACTCGTCATCAGAAAGGTTGCCTACCCCTGGTCTATAACAACTGGGACATGTACCAGCACATCAGGGATGCCAAACCTGCCCAGGATGAGTTTGTTGGGTTTCAGGTTCCTGAGCTAGCCTGAGCTCATCTTTTTAAACAACCCACAGAGCTGTCACTGGTCGCTATGGTGACAGTGTCCAGCAGCAGCCTGTATCACTTTGAATATTTTTATGTCTTTCAGTGTAAAATCTCACTTTTGGGTAACGGCACAAACACTAAGAAACGACAGAGAACATGTCATTATTACAAAGCTGTAGCTTCTGTTTTGCCCACATTTATTGATGATGATTTCACATAACTAAGCAGTGTACTGTACTCTCATCAGTTATTTGGGCTCTTATAATATTTAAGAAAGAGCACAGAGAGGTGGTACGGGTACAGGAAGGACGACGGAGCAAACAGTGAAGTTAGCTGAAAAACAAACGTTATTGTTTATAAAGTAATTGTTCGTGTATTTCAAGGATCTGTGCTTTCTAGTAGCACACTTAAAAAATGCCAGTGCACATTCTAAACAGGAAATATTGATATGAATGGTAACATTTCACAGGATGGCTGCTACACTGATGTGACGGACTACAAGTCTACTCTCCACTCATGAAATTGGGGTACACAGTGCTCTGTGGGAGGGCTGTATTTTATTACAAAACAGCTCTATTACTAATTTGCTTTGTGTGCAGGTCTTTGAAATGAATAATGCTGCTTTTGGTGGACTGGGATGGTCCATATGTCAAATATCAGTGATGTAATATTTAGTTATCATGGTTTCAAATTGAACACAATAGCTATCTGCAAGTTCAACACCTAAATAAAGCTCATCATACTGATTGTTTGACCTCAGTGTTCAAGCAGATCTTAGCAGAACCAAATAGAAAGAGCAAAGAGCAGATCGAGAGATGGAGAAAAAAAGAGAAAATTATTTGAGCGCTTAAATAAAATTAGCAGCTTTAAAGAGCCTGAGGGCAAAATGGAGTTGTGTCCCTCGTGGCTATGCTTTGAAGAAGGGGAGAATGAATTAAGCTTGACTTGCTCCTCTCCCTCCTCCTCCTCTTCTTTGCTCTCACTTTTAACTCCCTCACTTTTCTTCTGGTTTGCACTAATATGTAGGGTGACATGGAGGGAGAGGGAGGGGGTTGAGGAGATGAACGAGGGGTATAAAAGCAAATGATGAAGGTAAGGGCAGGCTGGAGCACTTCATTGCTGAACAGCTTTTTGGACTCTCTTACACATGTTGTTCTTAAGTTTCACAAATACTTGATTTGTTCCCTTCCTATTTAAGTTCTCTTTTTCCTCCCTCTTATCCTTCTCCGTACAGTTTTTCCCTCATACGTTCTGAGTATCTGAAATTGGGCCCCAGTTGTTGGTGCTTCTACACACAGGACCGGAGCATGAACCCCGGGGCTTTCTCCAGCTCTGGGCCTCTGTCTTGGGCTATGTATCTGATGAGGAAAGGCCGGACAGGCAGCGGACTCTTTGGTAAAGCTGATTCTTCTTCATGTTTGACGTCACCTCGATCACTATCATATCTGCTCTGTTCGTGATTATGTTGTTTTTGTTCTTAACTATTTGTTCTGTTGGGGCTCCTTATTGGGAGGTTTTGCATGACCTAAATCCTCACAGTACAAACAGTTAAACTGAACTGTGCTGCCCATCATCAGATGGCTCTTACCTGTTCCATTTTCTTGTCTAATTCTGTTTCTTGGATTTCTACAAGCATTTGTAGATGGAGTTTCAAGGCTTTTTGAAATTCTGCTGGGTGCTTCAGTTGGTTCTGGCTAAAGGCTACCAAAGTTTGCATTGTCTCAGATCTGCAGCCGTGCCTGTTTATTGATATAAATCATCTAACTTTAAAAGAGAAATAAACAAAAAAAACATCAAACGTGTGAGAAGCACAGCTGACTCTGACTGCAGATATCGATCAGTGTCAATCACTACCCTGGACAGGACATATCTCTTTAGTAAACTTGTCCTCCTGCTATTTTAAAGAAGCAGCTTCTGGTTTTCACAATGAAATTTTTATGTCTAATAAATAATTAGAAAAGGAAAACAGTTGCATGCACACTACTGATCCACACTGTATTTCTATGAAAGATATCAAGCAATGTTAGTATCAATAACGTTGATAGGACACTGTGGCTGAGTATTGATTATAGATCAGAGGGCAGTAAGCAGCTCACATTACAAGATAGTCAGCGGTAAATGCTGGCTTCGTGAAATCCAACTCCACTGCCACTGTCATCACTCTTTCTTTCTTTCTTTCTTTCTTCATCTGTTGTTTTATTTGACTTCTCAGATGTCTACAGAGGACTTTCATTGAAATAGTGTTTAGCAGGCTGCTCTTTGTTTTTTCTTTTATTGTGATGAGCACCAGAACTCTATTTCTGTCTTCAGAGATATACTGTTTCAAACAATCCTTCAGTATTTGGAATATTTAGCAGTTTACTCATAAGAAAAGGAAATGTCACGTTTAAAAAATCTATATTTTAAAACAACTTGTACTTGTACTTGAAGGAAAATAATGGTAAAAAGCTGTGAAGTCAGCCTTTAATAGGTTTAACGTTTTGATTTCTGTTAACTCCTGATGACCTGCACAGTGTGGACAAACAGGCATGATGTGAAAAATGGATATTTCCAAGAGCAAAACACACCGTGTCCATCTGGGGCTGGGGCATTTACATTTTTTATTATCCCCCGTTGGCTACAAAGACAGACGGGTGTCTGCATGGACAGCATGTGTTTCTCAGGCAACACAAAGCTGTATTTAATATAGTTTTATAGTGAAAGGAATCATCGCTACTGTGTGTACAGCATAGGTTTACTCCTGTTTCTGGAAAAACTCCAAGCTGCTGATTCCTGGTTTTTTTATTTTTTATTTTTTTTATTTTATTTATTTTTTGCCTGTCCCGTTTGGCTCTTTTGCCATCAGAATTGTTGTCTAAAGGCAAAGAAAGATGCCCAACGGATTTACTTTACCAAATTGACCATCCCAGCCTTGCCGTAATGGTCCATTTGATTCACCTTTTATTGTTTATTTTATTTTCACTTACTGAATACGGGACAGACTTGACTGGGGGAAAGAAAGAGGGAAAGAGAAACAGCTGAGAAGAGGGACGGGGGAGAAGGGCAAAAGACATAAACCAACAGAATGAGCAGAAATTTTTATTTCATTTTTTAGTTTTTATTTCCTCCAAAGGAATATTAATGGAAGAGGAAAACAGATATTTGAATTTGGCTTCAAAGCAAACAACTGCAAAATGATTTCAGAGATACGTTCACTTATAAGTTGGTGTGCTGCGGTTTGACATACAGATATACACAGACACAGAGGAACATTAACGTCACGCACACACAAATGAGTGGATCATTTTCTCATTTTTGGATAAAAAAAGAAAGAAAAACATGATTTCCTACACTCGTTTTAGTCTTTAAGATTAGAACATAATGTAAAACTGAAACACATGAACTCCCACGTGGTTACTGTGTGACTCTGTAAGTGCTGTTGGAGTTTCAGCAGCAGCTTAAACACAGTTTAGTTCTTCATCATTGAGACTTTTTTTAGTTGAGCAGATAAGTCATAGTTACTTTTTTCATCTGTCAGCTCTTTCCCTGTTGCTGCTTTCTTCCAGAAATGGTTAATAGCTCCATAATAATAACCTTCCTGGTCATCTTCATTTATATAGACTTTACATACAGTACATGCAGAAGACAGAGTGCTGAAATGAACTCAGTATCTAAACCATTTTTTTGTGCATTAAAGTTTTTGTGTGTGCATGAAGACAATGTGCATGTGCAAATGTTGTTCAAATGTGAAATTAATATAATAGCAATATAATAAAAAGAGCTTTTCCTTCATTTAAAGTTATTTTTGGTGCTTAATTTGTTTTGTGAAATACTTTCCAGTAAAAACTTGAGCGGGATTCAAACTACCCCTGGTCAGTATAGGCAGCAATAACACAGTGTTCACAGTTATGATGATAACATCACAATAATGCAATTTAGTTAGAGGCTGAGAGCATTATAAAACGGTCAGGAGTTCAGAGGTATCATTTATATCAAAGTACTAATGCAGATGTTTGAATGTGTATTCGAACTCTTACTATTAGAAACAGATGAAATCACATGAAAGTGTCATCCATGTGAGTCGGCTCGTTCGGCCTGTGCCGTCTTCATTTAGGATCAGTAACGTGCTTTAGATCACCTGCTGCCCTCTATCGTCTGTATGTGCTACTGACAGCTTGCATATATAAAGCACACAGATTGTCACGCCTCGGTCTGCTGTGGTGAAAAGAATAAGAAAACAAAGATTTGGAGGCATGTGACTCTGACTTTGATCCGCAGTGATGCATTCATATGTCGTTAGTTTGTTATGTGTGGATAACGCACATAACCACAGTGTCACGCAGGAAGAAGCGCAGCTCTGCCTCCTTGTTTCTCAGCTAAAGCCGCCTCCTTTCGGACGCACAGGATGCTGATTGGTCTTGTGTTTTCGGCGACAGCCTCTAGAACGTGTCCTGATTGGCTGAGAGCAGGTCTTTGCGCAGACGAGATGCAAATCCAGAGCGGTGCCGGTAAAAGGCTGACGCCAAGATCGGAGATGGCCATTCATCTGCAGCGGAAAGGACATAGAAGTAGTTATGATGAAAGCGCTTACTTACTTTGAAATACAGTCAGATACTCTCTCTTTTTTCCCCTCCAACGTCTGCCCATTTCCTTCCACTTTCAGTATGAGCGGAAGTTTGTTCTGCTGAGCTTTGAAGACTACAGAACCCATCTCAAGTCTGCCTTTGACTTCTACTCTGTATGGAGGACGCATCAAACACATCTGAAAGCGTCGGGGACATGTTTGCACGGATTTAAATGTGTCGCGTTTGGTCGGGGTAGTTTGACAGATAAGTACTGGACGACGCGCACACAGGAATCCGCTTCTTGGCCGCAAACAGGAGGAAAGCAGGAGGCTTATAGTGAAAGTCAGCGAGAGGAGACTGTGGACGCACAGATGGTGTTTCCGTGGGACGCCAAATACGGTACGACGTATTATTCTGGTTGTTGTTCACGATAAAGTATGAAGACATGCGCAGAGAACATATTTGTTCTCTTCAGCTGTCACATTAGTTTGACTGACTGAGCTTTTGGAGAAATGGTCTCTGACGGCGCGGTGTTAGTCCGTGGTTTGTCGGTCCGTGTGTGTTTGTGTGTGAGCAGTGATGGTGATATCCATATACTGGAATGTGTGTCATTGTACAACAACGTTGTCATTTACAGGCCTGTAGAAAACTGTAGCTTTATACATAATATAGCACAATCCAGCGTTCGTGTACCGGTTTACTCTGTGACATCCAAATCAGCTCAAACGATCATTGTCAGGTTATTGGTTTGATCCAGTCCACGAGTCAAAGTTTCTTAGATTTAAATATACAACCCCACCTTTTCTCAGTGACTGCGTTCGTGAATGGAAACAGAGTTATTGTGTGAACTGGTGAATGTGGTTTGTAGTGTTTGTAAAAGGGGAAAAAGTGGAGTCTGAGTTTTGCACTGCTGCCAGAATTCTTCAGAGATTGATGCAAAATGTTAACCATGTGTTGAAGTGTTCATTCTGAACTAACAAATGTGTGCTATAATACGAATGAGTGTTACCTGAGCTCACTAGGATCCAAAACTTTGGATTTGACTGAGAAGGTCATCAGGTTGGTCCAGTCTGCATGCCATCCTTGGGCAACATACGAACCCCAGGGTACTCTCTGTGCTCTCAGTGTGAATGTGTGTGAATGTTAGACCAAAAGCGCTTGTATGAAAGGACGTGAATGAGGTGTGTTGTATAAAATACTTTGAAGGCTCCAGATTAGAAATTAAAAAAATCAGATATAAGAATCAGTCAATTTAACATTTAGATACAAATGTAACTATTAGCAAAATAAACGGTCACACCTGTTCACCTGGTTACCTTCTCCTGTGGTTGTGGTGCCCCGACAAGTGTACAACTTAAACATCTCTCAGTCTCACTCTGTGTGTGTGTTTTATAGATCCCAGTTCACACACACCTGTACAGTGAAACAGGTGTGTGTGTGTGTGTGTTTTTAACCTGAATAAAAAGCAAGCGTAGTCATAATTTGTCAAACACTATCTATAGAAATCTTTCTAGTCATTACCTACTAATCTACTTACTGATTGATCATAAGTTGTGACAGAATAGTGAAAAAAGTCCTTGTTAGTGCAGACTGGGGGGGGAAAGAAAATATCTGTGAGCAAACAGAATCGCTACGTTTTCTTTCTCTGCTGAAATTATTTCTTAAACAATGAATGAAGAGTGAAAATATATTCTCATACTGTTCTGATGATTACGTGATTCAAAGACTATTTTTTCCTGGGTTTTGTCACAGACCCTGCCCCCGGTCGCCGCTATACTCCCCCCTCTACCACCCTCGCCTCGGGGGGGAAGATGGCCGAGGCCCTGCCTCTCGGAGCCCAGGAGGCCGGTGGTGGAGCTGCTATGGTGGGAAAATTGCGAATTGCAGACCACGGCATGGTGGAGGTAGGGCAGCACGGGACTGGTTGCTTATTTCTGTCTTAGACTAAAATAACTGTGCTGCTGTTTTTTCAGGTGATGCCAGATCATCCAGGAGAGCTGGTGAAGACAGACAGTCCCAATTTCCTGTGCTCTGTGTTGCCTACTCACTGGAGGTGTAATAAGACTCTGCCCATTGCTTTTAAGGTGTGTATGTTGTCATTTTAGCACAGGCCGTGCTGTACATTGTAATGGACTGTGCGTACTTAGAGTTCACATACATACCAGGTTTTACTGTTACGTATACAGTCAGCTCCACCTCTAACCAAGTGATCACGAACCTTTCACCTACTGAAAGTTTCCTGATAATAACATGTAGCATTTTTATATTATTACATCATCATGAGTTCATCTCTCTATTACTTTGATTGCCTTTACTGTTCTTCTCCAACGTGCTGTTCAGTATATTCACTGACAAACAGAGAAAAGCAGCATTTCCTCACATCTGGGAACAAATCTTTGACATTTTGCCTTTAAAAGTTAATTGATGTAAATGGTCCAGATGATTTACGACTTTAGTGTTTAATGTACCAAATCTAACATTTTGTACATTTTCCAGCATCACTCACAAAGGTCCGTTTTTACAGACCTTTATACTGTCTTACCAGTGGGTCATATGATCCATCCACCCTCAGTGATTTAACACAAGTTTGTTTGTTTTTGCTGCGTTTCCCTCATGTGGATGGTTTTCCTGCACTTTGAGACAAAATGCATTTGTGGAAAAGCGGCTTTTAGCTGCAGAAAACACAGTGGATTGATTTACTGAGTTTTATGCATTAGTGTTTGCGCATACATGTGTGTGTAAGAGAGAGTTTGGTGCATTATGCATCATTATGGAGTGTCATGAGCGGATGTCACTGCCTCTTACTGATAATGGATGACTGTTGAGATGAACACGCACATTTTATGCACACAGCGAAAGACGCGCATCCATATTGTATGTAGCTGATAACACACACTCTGCAGGTATTGTTCTGTGTACATAGACAAACACACATATTTGCTGGGCTGCTTTTTTGCTGCTGCTCCACAGTCTGCCCGACGGTGAATTTACTGTTTGTTCTTGAATAATTTCCAAACCCAGTGAAATGCTTATTGCAGCCAGTGTGATTCCATCAACTTATCTCATTACTGTGACCGGCACTGGTACTCAGTCTCACACCACTTTAAGTGATTACCAATAGGTGGAAGGTATAATTGAGTCCTTTTAATACTAGTGTGGCAGTCAGCGCTGGTTG
The DNA here is from genome assembly GCF_057382185.1 of Mchenga conophoros. Taxonomy (NCBI): domain Eukaryota; kingdom Metazoa; phylum Chordata; class Actinopteri; order Cichliformes; family Cichlidae; genus Mchenga; species Mchenga conophoros. Next base: position 54,553,250 of record NC_140547.1, read on the forward strand.
GAGCGCTCTGGGTCACAGACAGAGATGCTCCATAGTACTATATCTGCCCTGCTTATTTGCACAATGATGCTTTGGTGTGATTAGCCACAATATGGAAATCAGCCTGCCTGGCTCTATATTTGTGTAGGTGTGGAAAAGGAGAGTGTGCTTTCTAGTGCGCTGAGCTCTCGTGGAGGGTAAAGCCTAACAGTACGCACAAAAGCTTTATTCAACAACTTTTAGTTAATCATTTGCATCTTTTACTGTCCATGAAGTTCAGTGTAAAACTGCCTCTTTGCCTCTCAGTCAAACCAAGCGTATGGTCAGTTTGAAATTGTGCTAGCCTCTCAGCAATTCAGTCTTTATATATGAACATTAGCTGCTCAGTCACTAATAGATGACTTTTTTGTTGTACTCTACTTTGGATCATCCCACAATCATCCCATCTCATAGGTGTCAAACTCTGGCCAAACTCTGGCTAGGTTGCGGGCCAAATTTGGCCCGCAACCTAATTACATTTGGCCCGCGAAGCCATACCAAATTACTATTAGAGCTGGCCTACTGGTATTATACAGCTAATATATATATTGTTTAGTATTAAGCTTTGCTTGTTCCATATTCAGTTTTTCAGCAAAACTTATTTGAGTCCATAAGAAAAGATTCATTCTTATATCTGGAGGAAGATTTTTTTTTCAATAAATGTTAATGTTAGCCCACAACTTTGTTCCAGTTTTGAATTTTGGCCCACTGTGTATTTGAGTTTGACACCCTTGTCCCATCTGCATAATCAGGAGTTTTGCACTCCTGCTTTGCATGGACTGACATTTGGTGCAAAGTAGCATCAGGTGTGTAAAAACCTCTGTGGGACGTGTGCACTGAAAAATGGCACCGAACAGGTTGGATACAAAGATGTTCTGAAAACCTCAAACTTGGATTAAACCCTCACGCAGACACAGCGCACACTCGTGCTTTTCTCTTGTTTGTGCCAACATGTCACTAGGTGGTTGCCCTGGGCGACATTCCAGATGGCACCTTGGTTACAGTGATGGCAGGAAATGATGAGAATTACTCAGCAGAGCTTCGCAATGCGACAGCTGCAATCAAGAACCAAGTGGCCAGATTCAACGACCTTCGCTTTGTGGGCCGCAGCGGTAGAGGTACGCACAGACACGCAAAAACATCCATGGAAATGTGAATGCAGATTTACTGTACAGTGTAAAAGTTGTACAGTGTGAAATTAGCAGGCACCAGTTTATTAGTATGAGTGACATTAGTCAGAAGAGTTTCACCTTTAAATCTTCCACAGGTTGAAAATTAATAGACATGTTTTGTACAAGCATACAGCACAGCATTAAATTAGGGGAAGTACATGTGAATAAAAACAGCATTCACACAACTTCCTCCTAATATCCCATCCAGTGTCTGCCTCTTTCTTTCTCCCTCTCTTTTTAACGGACACACAAGCACAGTTACTCTAAATCAGGCACAGGCAAATGTCCCTACTTATCTATTTAAAACACCAGTCTTGTGTACACAAACCCTGCTAACATACAGACACACACAATATTGATAAATCCTCCCCCAGCCAAAAGAAATTGGTATAACTGTCAATATTTTATCAGCTGTGCAGACCTTAAGTTGAAAAAATGAGCATATTAATATTTCAAGTGCAGCAGAATTCAAATGAAGAAGAGTGAGTCTAAATTTGTTTCATGCAAATTTAACAGCACAGAATACAATGGGACCATTTTCTCTCCCAGCAGTATTTTAAGATAGTGTTTTTGTAATGTTGACTTACAGCTGGAAGACTGTAGTTGCATCTGTCTGTAAAACAGTGTCTGACCCAAACTGCTGTGACACGCAGTGCTTTGTTCTCTGTGCGTCTATTTCTTATTAATGCGTTTCATGATAAGGTGACAGGAACAACACGCAGGAAGGACGCAAATCATTTACACACACATGTGTAAGACGTACAGATGTGACGGAGACGATACAAACCTGCACAAATGTCACTTTCATTTCCACTAAATGGCCAAAAGTTAAATTGGAAATTGGTGAAAAATTTGTTACAGACTTGGTAACAAAACTGGTGGTTCGTGGATCAGTTCTCAGAATGCAATTATTGGACTCTGTCTGGAAAAATAAAGCAGTCAATATGGAAATAATCTGGTGAAAAATCTGGACCTTGCTTCTTCATTTTTGAATAAATGTAGAGGAGACAGGTGCATACGATATGCCTCGTGCAGTAAATACATATTTTATTTCTTACCGTTTTCTATATGTGTAAAATCACATCTCACCGTGTTTCTGTTTGCTTTTGATAAACCTGTACACTCATGGATTCAAGTCAAGATTATTTTTTGTGCAGATGTCATCATCTCATGCTCACTCGATCAAAGCCTGATTTCGTTTATTCACGAGTGCTGCCTTTGCTTTGCACAGAGCTGTTCTGACTTTAGAACGTTTGCCTCGCTAACCTGTATTTCTTCTTTGTTTATGCTTTCTGATGACTTTTCAGTCCCCTCGTAGGGACCAAAATCCACGTCCCCACGAGGTTCAGGCGTTTTTCACACTCAAAATGTGGTTTTAGTGTCATGGTTACAATTAGGTTATGGTTATAGTTAGGGCTAGGCATTTTTGATGGTTAGGGTAACCGGCTCAGGAAAGCATTATGCCAATGAGATGTCCCCATGAGAATAGCAAACCAGACGTGTGTGTGTGTGTGTGTGTGTGTGTGTGTGTGTGTGTGTGTGTGTGTGTGTGTGTGTGTGTGTGTGTGTGTGTGGCCATATATCGTGAAATACAGAAATCATGGTCTTGAAAGAGGAACTGAGAAAAAGACTGAAAATTGGTTACATACATGTGCACACACACACACACACACACACACACACACACACACACACACACACACACACACACACACTCTGTGTGTATTTAACTTTGATTGTTAGCTAAACTGAGTAACATGATGTGCACATTCATGAATCACATCTCGTCCTATTTTCCCAGGGTGAGATGTGCAAGAGTGACTGCAGAGAAAACATTTGTTAAGACGCACACAGGCTCTTTGTTATCTGTTAATGTAGTGTGTGTGTGTGTGCATGCATGTAACTCTTTTTGTAAACAAGGGAACAGAAATGCTGTTATACATTTTTCATTCATGGTGTGCTTTTCCTTTGCTTATATAGAGCAGAGAAAACACTGTGTGTAGACCAGGATCACGATCTCTTTCTGTTGGTTGCACAAAGACAGCAGAGACACACTGATGTCAGCTGCCATCTAGTGGCCATTAATACAGCTGAGAATGTCATGTGTTAATCGTTAGTGTTTCCTATAGAAGGGTTCTAGACAACTTAAACTGTTATTCAGTTCTGAGCTTTGTATAGCACTATATATGTTATATAATATATGACTACGTTTCATGTATCATAATTTAAGATAATGAGAGGAGACAGAAAGGGAGAGGGAAATGAGAGTAACACCCGAAACGCAACAGCAGTGGGGCTCTGCCATGTGCAGTGTTTACATCTAGCACAGTGTTAAGTGACTGCTACTTCACACAGACACAGAGATAGTCCTGTTAATGTGTGGTACATACACTCATATCTCTTAGATATGACCGCAGTTAAACACTGGTTTGTGATTGGCTGGCAGGTGTCTATTAGAAATGGGACACAGTAGTTTTCTAAATAATTAATTAGGCTACATCCAAAGCCAAACTTTAAGTCACTCAAAAAAGTATTTGTCATTTAAATGATCAAACCTTTACAAAAACTTGTTTTTATAACATTTAAGGTAAAGCAGAGAATTTAGTTTATAAATGAAAGACAGTTTTTTAGTTTTTCTCTCATTTTTTAAAAATATCTACTTGAAAAGATTGACTGCAGATATGTGCGAATAGCTTCATAATACCTTGTAATATTCATGATTACAGGTAACATTCTGTATTATTGTAGAATATGTAATATTCTACATTCGAATTGTTAACTTTGTCTATGACCACAAGTTTGCATGAAAAAACATTTTTATGTACACCATCCTTTTTTCTTTGCTCCACAATCTCAGGAATCAAGTCACATCCAGCAAAGGACAAAGTAATAGTTTTTTATTCTCATACATATTGTTTGCTTTTCAAAAACTCTTTTACTTTCAGTACTTTTTGTATATCACACTCAGAAGCTGGAATAAAGTTTACACATCGACCATTACCAATAAAAACCAAATGCAATGTAATTTCCAGGATTACTATATAGAAAGAGCCAGAACCCCCACAAAGCACCTCAGCACTCAATGTCTTTATCCACCCTGAAACACTGTCGACAGTGTTCACTAACATTTTCAACACCTCAATGCAGATATGTCATGTGCCAGCCTGCTTCAAGGCTGCCAATATCATTCCTGTTCTGAAAAACAATGATCACAAGCCTTAATGACTACAGACCTGTTGCTCTCACCTCTGCCTGTCCCATCTACAGTCAATGATTGACCCCCTCTCTCTTGAACTCCCTGTATTTTGCGTACAGAGCCAACAGATCAGTAGGTGATGTAGTTAGCATGGCACTAGACTTCATCATCCAGCATCTGAACTCTGCAGGAACTTAGTATAATGGTTTTGTGGACCGTAATTCTGCTTTGAATACAATCATGCTGTAGGACAAGCTCCCCCACAAGCACCCCCACAAACATCTTCCTTGGTTCCTTATACATATACATATATATTGGCCGGTAATTGAATGGGAATGGCGCAGGACCCAACCAGGCCCGTTAGAGGACCCGAGCCTGAATCCTTTCCCCCCCGAGACCTAGCCTTCTCACACATATATATATGTATATATATATGTGAGATATATACATATATATACATATATACATATAAAAAACACCCAGCACGCCCCTGCGGGCGGTTTATCCTTCAAGCTCGGGTCCTCTACCAGAGGCCTGGGAGCTTGAGGGTCCTGCGCAGTATCTTAGCTGTTCCCAGGACTCTGCTCTTCTGGACAGAGATCTCCGATGTTGTTCCCGGGATCTGCTGGAGCCACTCGCCTAGCTTGGGAGTCACTGCACCTAGTGCTCCGATTACCACGGGGACCACCGTCACCTTCACCCTCCACATCCTCTCGAGCTCTTCTCTGAGCCCTTGGTATTTCTCCAGCTTCTCGTGTTCCTTCTTCCTGATATTGCTGTCATTCGGAACCGCTACATCGATCACTACGGCCGTCTGCTTCTGTTTGTCTACCACCACACAGAAGAGCGCAGTCCTGGGAACAGCTAAGATACTGCGCAGGACCCTCAAGCTCCCAGGCCTCTGGTAGAGGACCCGAGCTTGAAGGATAAACCGCCCGCAGGGGCGTGCTGGGTGTTTTATATATATATATATATCCAGGGCTCTAGAGTGCGACCAATTTGGTCGCAAATGCGACCAAATTTTTCAGTGGTGCGACTAGAAAAAAAATATTTGGTTGCACCTGTGCGACCAAGTATTCGGGTAGCAAAAAATAAATAAAAATCTGCAACCTTCCCTGTGGTCAACAACAGACACACATTATGCCCCTATCGTGGACTAAACCAATCAGAGATAGTCAGGGGCGGGACCTCTCTGATTGGCCGTGGTGCAGGTGGAAGTGGGAGGTGAATAGCTTCAATAAAGCGATATCAATTCATTAAATCCTGAATCGACTTTTAAATATAACTGTGTTTTGCCAGAAACGCCAGATTCTCAGATTAAAGCTCACAAAACCATTTCAACAACAACCAAACAGCAAACGAGAGCAGGTACACTGATTCCACACAAAGACGTAAACACAGAGCCAATGCATCAGAATCAGCTTTGTCTTTCTCGGCTTTCTCACCCGACGGCCCGCAGACGGACACGCTGTCAGAGCTCAGCGATCCTGATGCGTCCGGTCCGCGCTGTGTTTACGTCTTTTTGCTCTGATTCTGAGCTGCAGGTTTTGTCTCTCTCCAACCAAAATTCACCGAGCCAGCAGCAAAAGAAGCAGCAAACTGCGCTTCACATTTGATCAATGTTGTCATGAATTTTGCTGTTTTGCTTCCATGACTATTAAAATCACACTTCATGCACAGCTAGCTCTCTCTCTATCGCTCTCTGTACTTCAAGAACAGTTTCCCGTCTCCAATCTCTGTTTTCTGTATTATTCTTTCGCTTATTACCCACCAGTCTACCGTTGTTCACAGCGCTGTGGCTGCTGTCCTTTTCTTTCCTTTTTCTTTTTTTCACTTAAATGACCTCAGACAAGAAAGCCTATTTTTTCTGTTATTCAATACTGAAGAAATTTAAACTTTATATGCAGAACATTGTAGAATATTTTTAAGGTTATCTGCTATAAAAAGCCAGACCAGGAAAATCTCCTTCATGTTTTTCTGTGTTTTATTCTCAGTTACTTTCACACAAAGGCATCTGCTGTGATGTTCACAATTCTGATGAAGTCAGTACTGATAAATGATCAGAATTATAATATTTCTCACTGTCTGAGGCTAAGTTGAATCGAATCGGGACTTTGAAAACCGGAATCGAATGGATTATAGGAATAGGAAAAGAACTATTGCTAACTTTTCTGTTAAGGCCTGATCCTTCTGAAATTCATAGCCAGTGCTCTGACACGGTGTCATCAATCTTTGAATGCTGAAAAAGCACAGTGTATCCAGAAAAACACATTATATTATATAAATTATTATAAAATTTGTGTGCACCTAACTTTTGTGCCAGTACGCCTACCTTTTTAAAGTTAGGCGTACCAGTATGCCCATGGCAAAAAGTTACTCTAGAGCCCTATATATATATATATATATATATATATATATATATATATATATATATATATATATATATATATATATATATATATATATATATATATACATATGTTGTATAAAGGTTTTGCCCTGTGATTTTTGTCCATTCCCTTTCTCTCGTCATCTCTCTCTTTTCACCCTCCTTTTTCTCCCTTTCTTGTGTTTTCATAGGGAAAAGTTTCACACTGACCATCACAGTATTCACCAACCCTCCACAGGTGGCCACATACCAAAGAGCCATTAAAATCACAGTGGATGGTCCCAGAGAGCCGCGGCGTGAGTACTACTGACATACAAATGTTCACATTTTCCTCCTAGGCAAACGCTAACCTGGTGTTAAATACAGTTCGCTTGTAGATCAAATCAAATTACAAAAATACATATGCTTGTGGTCAGAAGTTTACGTACAGTCATGATGGGCATGAATGTCATGGTAATTTTGGGGTTTTAGTGAGGTTTAAATTGCTCTTTTTTCAAAGTGGAATGATTGTATATGTATATATTTATTTTCATTTCATTTTCATTTTTCATTTTATTTATAAAGCATCAGATCACCACAGCTGCCTCAAGGTGACTAAAAATGAGGAATTGGGTGAACAAGTTTGAACTCATTTTGGATTTTCTAGGATCTACACAGGCTGGTTAAATTGTTTCCTTTCCTGGCATGGATCCGGTTAAATGTTGTCCTTTGGGAAGCTTTGGGAAGGGCATTGCAGAATCTTTATGTTAGCCTGCTTTATCCATTACAAAACCAGTTTAACAGGATAATAATCTCAAAGATAACAAAGATACATCTTTGTTATCTTTGAGATTATTATCCTGTTAAATATATTGTTGTTTAAAAGTTTTAACCATCTCGCTGTTGACTGAAGTTAAAGAATTTGGAGGTCATCCTCCTCCTTCATCACTAGGAGAATAACAGCCCCAGAGCTTAACACTACCATCTCCATGCTTGACAGTTGGTACAGTGTTATTAGGCCTGAATGTTTCAGACTTACACCTAGAAAAATTACCTCTGGACACCTTGGCCAAATAGCTCAGCTTTTCTCTTGTATATCTCTTTCTTCTTCTTTTCTTCTTCTCTTGTAAATATTTAGTTTTAGCCACGCTTGAAGGTCTTGATTTTGGAATAGGGGTTGACAATCGATGGTGACACTAGTGTTCATAGTCCATGCCAGGATTGATCCTTGATCAATACTGCATTTTTGTTTATAAATGGTTCCAAAAGACCTTCGCAATTTGTGTTAATCTATAGTTCTCCTTAGATCTTCACTGAGTTTGTCGTTCCCCAGTTCCATGGTTCTGAGTATTGGTCAATCCAACAAGCGCTGTCGAGCAAACTCTTTTTATGCCACACAAGTTCTAATTGCTAACATGAAGTTAATAGAGCTTGGCCTTGAAAACATGAACCAGGGCTCTAGAGTGCGACCAATTTGGTCACAAATGCGACCAAATTTTTCGATGGTGCGACTAAAAAAAATCGTAGGTCGCACCGGTGCGACCAAATGTTCGGGTAACAAGAAAAAATCTCTGCAACTCTGAAAGTCTCCGTGTGGTCAACAACAGACACACATTATGCCCCTATCGTGGACTAAACCAATTAGAGATAGTCAGGGGCGGGACCACTCTGATTGGCCGTGGTCCAGTTGAAAGTGCAGGTGGATAGAGAGAGATGAGTAGCTTGAATGAAGCGATATCGCTTCATTAAATCCACTTTTAAATATAACCGTGTTTTGCCAGAAACGCCAGATTCCCAGATTAAAGTTCACAAAACGATTTCAACAACCACCAAACAGTAAATGGACACGGACACGCCATCGGGGCTGAAAGCCGACAGCTCGCTGACTCTGATGCGTCGGGTCCGCGCTGTGTTTATGTCTTTTTGCGCTGATTCTGAGCTGCAGGTTTTGTCTCTCCAACCAAAATTCACCGAGCCAGCAGCAAAAGAAGATCCAAACTACGCTTCACATTTGATCAATGTCGTCATGAATTCCCTCTTACTATTGCTGTTTTGCTTCCACCACGATAAAAATCACTTCATGCACAGTTCTCTCTCTCTCAGTGTACTTCAAGAACAGTTTCCCATCTCAAATCTCTGTTTTCTGCATTATTCTTTCGCTTATTACCCACGAGTCTACCGTTGTTTACAGCGCTGTCGGCCACTTTTTCTTTTTTTTTTAACTTAATGACCTTGGATAAGAAAGCCTAGTTTCTGCTGTTCTATACTGAAGAAATTTTAACTTTTTTAAATCTATGCAAAATTGCAGAATATTGCAGAATATTTTTAAGGTTATCTGCTATAAAAGTCCAGGCCAGGAAAATCTCGTTCATGTTCTTCTGTGTTTTACTCTCAGTTACTTTCACACAAAGGCATCTGCTGTGATGTTCACAATTCTGATAAAGTCAGTGCTGATAAATGATCAGAATTATAATATTTCTGACTGTCTGAAGCAAAATTGAATCGAATCAGGATTTGTGAATCGGAATTGAATGGATTATAGAAATCAGTGATGATACCCAGCCCTAGTGAGCAGCCTAGGCCTGACAGAAGTGGATGTAGCTGTGGGGAATAAGAAAAGATGAAAAGAACTATTGATAACTTTTTTGTTAAGGCCTGATCCTTCTGAAATTCATAGCCAGTGCTCTGACACAGTGCCATCAATCTTTGAATGCTGAAAAAGCACAGTGTATCCAGAAAACACATTATATGTCGTCATAAATGCACTGCCCAAGAGTTCCCTCTACCACTGCCTTTCAGCGGCAGGCAGCAGCAAACAGGTCGTCAGAGGAGGTCGAGATGATGATTAAGTTGAACATTTTCTACAATATTGCCAAAGAGTGCCAAAGCACTTTAAGCACAAAATTGTTAGTTAATCATTTACAAATGAATACTGTCTATATGGACTGCAATTTTCCCCCCAAAAAGTGCACATGTAAAACTGTGGTGTTAAGTGATGCGGTTGAAAAATTTGAGTGCACCTAACTTTTGTGCTGATGCGCCTAAGAAAAAAAGTTAGGCGTACCAGTGCAACCATGGCGAAAAGTTAGTCTAGAGCCCTGTGAACTGTCAGAATCATCTTTGAACCTGTGAGCAGAGAAAATCCCAAATAAAGTCAAACTTGATAACCCACCTCTCATTTTTTTAAATCACTAAAAATGTATGTAGTGCAATCATTCCACTTTTGAAAAAAAAAACAATTAAAAGAATTATTAAAAGCAAAGAAGTACCATGACATTCATGTCCAAGTGAAGTACAAACGGACTGCAAAAAAATTGAGACACTAAACAAATTGTGAATAAAACCTGAATGCAATGATGTGGAGATGGCAAATGTCAATATTTTATTCAGAGTAGAACGTAGATGACAGATCAAAAGTTTAATCCGAGAAAATGTTTCATTTGAAAGGAAAAATATGTTGATTCAAAATTACACGGTGTCAACAAATCCCAAAAAAGTTGGGACAAGTAGCAATAAGAGGCTGGAAAAAGTAAATTTGAGCATAACGAAGAGCTGGAAGACCAATTAACACTAATTAGGTTAATTGGCAACATGATTGGGTATAAAAAGAGCTTCTCAAAGTGGCAGTGTCTCTCAGAAGCCAAGATGGGTAGAGGATCACCAATTCCCACAATGTTGCGCAGAAAGATAGTGGAGCAATATCAGAAAGGTGTTACCCAGCGAAAAATTGCAAAGACTTTGCAGTTATCATCATCAACTGTGCATAACATCATCCGAAGATTCAGAGAATCTGGAACAATCTCTGTGCGTGAGGGTCAAGGGCGTAAACCCATACTGGATGCCCGTGATCTCCGGGCCCTTAAACGACACTGCACCACAAACAGGAATGCTACTGTAAAGGAAATCACAGAATGGGCTCAGGAATACTTCCAGAAACCATCGTCAGTGAACACAATCCACCGTGCCATCCGCGCTGCCAGCTGAAACTCTACAGTGCAAAGAAGAAGCCATTTCTAAGCAAGATCCACAAGCTCGGGCGTTTTCACTGGGCCAGGGATCATTTAAACTGGAGTGTGGCAAAATGGAAGACTGTTCTGTGGTCAGACGAGTCACGATTCGAAGTTCTTTTTGGAAATGTGGGACGCCATGTCATTCGGACCAAAGAGGACGAGGACAACCCAAGTTGTTATCAACGCTCAGTTCAGAAGCCTGCATCTCTGATGGTATGCATGAGTGCGTGTGGCATGGACAGCTCGCATGTCTAGAAAGGCACCATCAATGCAAAAAAATACATTCAGGTTCTAGAACAACATGTGCTCCCATCCAGACGTCATCTCTTTCAAGGAAGACCCTGTGTTTTTCAACAAGATAATGCCAGACCACATTCTGCATCAATCACAACATCATGGCTGCGTAGGAGAAGGATCCTGAAATGGCCAGTCTGCAGTCCAGATCTTTCACCTATAGAGAACATTTGGCGCATCATAAAGAGGAAGGTGCGACAAAGACGGCCCAAGACGATTGAACAGTTAGAGGCCTGTATTAGACAAGAATGGGAGAGCATTCCTGTTTCTAAACTTGAGAAACTGGTCTCCACGGTCCCCAGACATCTGTTGAGTGTTGTAAGAAGAAGGGGAGATGCCACACAGTGGTGAAAATGGCCTTGTCCCAACTTTTTGGGGATTTGTTGACACCATGACATTTTGTATCACCATATTGTTCCCTTAAAATGATAAATTTTCTCAGTTTCAACTTTTGTTCCGTGATTTATGTTCTGAAGAAAATATTGACATTTGCCATCTCCACATCGTTGCATTCAGTTTTTATTCACAATTTGTTTAGTGTCCCGACTTTTTTGGAATCCGGTTTGTATTTTGGCATTGTTTATTGGGCTCGCAGAACAAGGCATGGTAATAATAAATGAACCTGAAAACTAAAAAACAAACTTCTGATGTGCCATTGTTTAAAGGGTTTCCTTTTAACAACACATTAGACTCACCAATAATAAACAACTTTTTTTAATTTAGTTTATTACAAAAGGTCGACCTACCAAATGTAAGACCTTTTTACTGTATTTGGTGCTAGGCTGCATTTATATCATGCCATTTTAATTGTCCCGACTCAACAACAGCTGACCTACCTCAACTGCAATTTGCACATCAGTTCACTTTGCACACTAACTTTATTTTGCACATTGAGCTCCTTTGTACATCCATTTACATCTGCATACCTCACCTGTCTTCACTTACTTATTTTTGTACTTATTTATTTAACTTTCACTATTTTTATCCTTATTTTTATCTTTATATATCTAATATCTTGTCTTATTGTTATCCTTGTTTATCTTGTTCCTCCAACCCTACCTACTTGGCATTTGTGTATGGACAGCAAAGGAAGAATTTCATTGCACAGAGAAATGCTATTTCTTCTGTACACATGACAATAAACACTTTGAATTATAATAATATTATTAACAATTTCTTAGGATAATATGTTTTATTTAATGTCATTATTTCATCAATTTTATTTTATTTTGTGAACTGCATACTCAGTGAAGACGCACCCCTGCAGACAAACTTTCAATTGAGTATTTTCATAAGGGGAACCTGATGCAACACTTACTTCCTCTCCCACTGAGTATGATGAAACACGGGGATTTCTTTAGGCTTACGAATGGGAGAAGAAAGAAGATAGACGTGTTTCTTCTAATAAATGCTAATAAGTGTCATTAAAATAACATTAGTCCACTTCACTTCCATATGACATGAACAAGTGAAACTGGTCAGAACAAGAGGAGAAGTAACAAAACAACAGGAGCACTTGTCAAATCTGCTTAGCTGTGAATACCCATCACTCGTCTATAACTCACCCATGCACACACAGTATAAATACACAAATGCACACTTCCCTTGTTGTGAGGAAGTGCCTGTAACTGGAGCTCAGTATCAGAGCTTTAAAGTGCAGCCACACACACACACACACACAGTGTAATCACATCACAAGCATGGAGTGCTTTGCTGACAACTCAATAAATTTCAGGAATTTTGAGCTCAGGAGTGATACTTGAAATTCTAACGATTTCCTCTTAACTTTCTGCCTCAGGTCATCGTCAGAAGATGGACGAAGTCAAACCAGGCTCCCTGGCTTTCTCTGAGAGGCTAACAGAACTGGAACAGCTGAGAAGGAGCTCCATGAGGGTGACACCTCCTCATCACCATCATCAATCGTCAGCCAACAGTCGCCAACCTCCAACTCTCAACTCTGCCGCTTTCTCCAGCCCCACGCACACTCAGATAACTCCTGGTAAGGATGTTTATGTCCTTCAAATCAGTCACTCATGTTCCTACCTGTCCACAACTGTACAACTGTTATATATATCACCATTTTCATTAACTGATGCCCCTTTAATGTGGATCCATATCCATGACAGTCATCCAGCTTTCCTGATGTAGGTGTAAAGGATATAGTAGCTGTTTTTCAACCAGACCCAGGTTCATTGTACTATGTGTCAGTGTTAAATAGCAAGTTCGAAGGTGAGATGAAGTTGTTATCACCATGGGCAGCCAGTCCGAATGCATAGAAATGACCATCAACAATTGTGAAGTGGGTCTGGGTTTATTTCACGTTAGATCAAAGGAAAGACACACATGAACTTCTCAACTCTTCAAAAGAAAACTAAGTTGGATCCAAGTGGGTCACTACATCCAGGTCTTCACACTGTATATACTGGTTTGAAAATAGGGATTGTCCTTTTCCCGATTTACTTTTTTATATATGTTTGTCACATTTAATGTTTCAGATCATTAAACAAATTTAAATAGTAGACAAAAAAAAGGAAACACAAAATGCATTTTCTAAATGAAGGTGTTTATGATTAAGGGGGAAAAAATCCAAACTCTAATCTCTTAATCATTTGTGTTGAGAACAGACATGGGCAACGCGTTACGGTAATCCAATAAATTTTTGTCAAGTAACAACTAAGGTAAGGGATTACTGTTGCAAAAAAGGTCATTAAGCATGTTGCGTTACTGTGTTACTAAAACCGTGATTTTTTTTGTGAGAGTGTCTCATGACAGTAACGCAAGCGTGTGCGACGTTCGTGACAACAGCTGTGATCAACAATGGATCATATAACAAGTGCGGCAGAGAGTATGAGCGTGCAGCGTTTAAAGCGTGGAAGTGCTGACCTTACTTGGAGTTTGATTCCATAAAAAGTGACAAAAACATTAGCGTCCTCTGTTCACTGTGTGGGAAGAAACCTTTTTACAGCAAAAAACCCCCAGAACTCCCGAGCAAACGCCAAATACGCTGCCGCTGGAATGTGCCATTCACAGAGAAACTGCCGTATCCTTCCACTGACCGCTGCGGCACACCTGCACCAGGGTAAACCTCCGCCTGCCCCACTCCTGCTAAACAGGTGTAAATAGAGCAACAGGACCACTGAGTCTTTGATTTTATTTATTTTCTGCTGTGTTTTACTTCATTCTATTTAAAAGACTGAGTGTTAACACAAAAAATATTTTATTTTATGTGCTGGAATGACAGAAAACAGGTTTAAATGTTAAACAAATTTCTCCCAGTCAGAGAATGTTGCAGATAATTTAATGTTTGCTTGATGCATAAAGTTAAAAGATTAAAACTAACTAACTTTTCCATTTGATTACATTTTGTATGATGGATTATGCAGAAAAAGTAGAATTGGGCTGAAAGATCTATCGCTTTATCACCTATTCAGGTTGTAAATCATGTTTTAAAAAGTAACTAAGTAACTAATCACTTCTGAAAATAAGTAATAGGTAAAGTAACAGGATTACTTTTTGGGGGAAGTAATCAGTAATTAATTACTAGTTACTTTTTTCAAGTAACTTGACCAACACTGGTTAAGAATATGATTAAAATACAGCCACATAAATAATTATTTGATTCCCTGCTGAATTTATAAGTTTGCTCACAAAGAAATGACCAATATCTAATTTTAATCAAGACAGATAGCATATCAACCCAAAATTCAGAAAAACCACATTTCATAAACGTTATAAATTGATTCGCATGTCACTGAGTGACTTAAGTACACATATGAATGAACACTTCGGATTGTAAAGGAAAAAAAAACATCATACTGGATGGCTATACTGATATGGACTGGGTATGTTTGATGGAAATGAAGATGATCAACCTACAGAGGGCTGAATTCAAAGACACTCCAAAAGTCAAAGACAAAATTTTTGCCGAAATTTCATTGCAGCAGTTGAAAATGGTAGTCAATAGGTTGCCATGTGTCACGGGCATGTTCCTGTTGAGACTACAGATCATCTCCTAGGGGATCTCATCCCACATCTGGACAAGGGCATAACAGTCTGGACGACCTGACGTCCAACCTGGTGGTGTTGGATGGAGCAAACCATAATGTCCCAGAGGATTAAACATTAGATTTAGGTCAGGGGAGCATTGGGGAAAGTCAGTGGTGTCTCTTTCTGAAGCTCCATGCAAGATCTTGCTCATTCGATCAGTTCCTAATATTTAAATTTACAGTAATGGATTACACAGTAGTGGGAATACATTTCATTACAGCAGAGTGTCTTTTGGAAAGTGCTGTAACTAAATTTAAGGACATAATTCCTCTACTTTTACACTTTTCAATACCATGTGCCAAAACAGTACAAAGCAGCTATCTAAAGTCTACTGCAGCAGAAGTCGATTATCTTGCTGTTACATTCATACTGCAAAGTGACGTGCAAGGGACGACACAGCCATGAGGGACAATGCGAACAGTAACAGAACCAAAAGCAGATCTAAAAAAAGCAGATAATGAGGGAGTTGGCCTGGCCAAGAGGTTAGTCTGAAAGGCTGCAGCGGCTTGAGTGGCTGGTTTGGCCATAAGGCAAGGTCTACAGGCAGGCATTGAGGAGGTCTGCCTTGGAGGCCAACAATTTAGAGCGACAGGACTGGAGGCTGACAATGGTGGCAAAGACTGGATTCCAGCGACTGCAGCAGAGCCTCTCCGGTGGTTTGGATGGAGGACAGCATCGAAGGAAGCTCTCAGATGGCTGTAAGGTGATTAGAGTGACAGACTCCCTTAAGCTGGGTTGGAGGTCCACATAGGCAGTGGAGTTGACAGACCCCATCAGATGGCTGTACCGGACACACCGGGGATCGGTGAAGGTGGAGTCAATGGAACACCTCTGGAGGCTTGGTAGGGGACCAGCATTGGCGAAGGCGACGGATACTTGGTCCAGATGACGCTCGTTAATGCATCAACGCATTAACGAGCTAGCCGCGCCAACACGTTCACGCCATACAGCCCTCGCACGAGGCGATCTGCGTTAACTAACGGGGATTTGGGCTGATGAGTCCAAATTTGTCTACAGGAAATCATACTAATCAGGAGAACACGAACAAAGATCAAAGGGAGACTCGGACACAATATTGGATGGTTGTTAGGGAAGTGGGGACAGCTGGGAACACATCAGGGACAAATCAGGAGTAACAAGACAGGGGAAGCAAAACTGAATATGCCACACACAGGACAAGTGAATAAAACTGGAAGTAGCACTGAGACCAAGACTAAGAAACAAGCTTGACACAGGGACAGAAGACAAATCATGGAGACAAGACCAAGGGAAGAGAATGGGAACACGAAGAGAAACTATAACTGCTAACCAACTAAAGGCACAGATGACAGGAATAATCCAAAACCCATAGACAGAAATAAGAACCAAGAATAATCATAAAAACAAGACAACCACCAAAAATGCCAAAGCTCAAAATCCTCGATCAGCAACCCAGGAAAAGAAGGAAAAGAAAAGCTAGTCCATTTAACTCCGCTTCTAGTGATAACAGGCATTTGTGTGTCATTTATCTTCTTGTGGCTTTAGTTAATGAGATCTGTTATCTTCTCCATGGATGCTCTATGTTGTACCGAAAGAAAGTATTTGTTTCTCCTCATCTTCAGTGGAGGTGACACAGAATGTCAGTTCCTACTTATGTGTGCATTTTAATATATCTGTGTGTGTGTGTGTGTGTGTGTGTGTGTGTGTGTGTGTGTGTGTGTGTGTGTGTGAGGACACAACTGGCATCTTAAGGAGGAAATGAGAGTCAGCTAGCAGGAAGTGCTACTGTGAGAAAAAAATTTGTATGTAACTGTCACAAACTAAAAAGAAAAAGCTCGCATACTACAGCTGCCATATGTAGCTTAAATGCCCCTTCCAGCTGAAACAGTTCAGAAGTGAATCAACTGAACTGTTTTTGTGCTGTTTAAAAATATGTTAAAAGGAATAAAACTCAAAGTAAAATTCCAGATAACTAAGCAGCCAAACATCATAACATTGCTCAAACGAACCTGTTTTAAGGAACCTTAAGTTCAAATACGCAAAAAAAAATACATTTGTTGGATTCCTGTTATAACATTCTTACTACCTTTAAAACGACTGTACTGTAGCATGGCATGGAGGCATGGAGGTAATGTGACTGTGGTGGATGATTGCTTTCTATGAACAGTTTGATATTTCTTTCATGTATTTTCAAGCTGTGACGATGAGCGGAGATGTAAAGTAGCAGAAGAGGTGCGTGTACACTGAGTGAAAAAGAAACAGAGGTGATCTCTAAGTGCTTCCTACTGTCATGGACCCTGTTAAAATGAAGAAAAAAATCAATGTTCAGCAGTTAACTTACTTTTTCCTCGCCCTTTCTTCTCTGAACAACCTGTCGCTCTCACTAACCCCACCAAGCGTTCATTTCTAATTTGTCTTCCTTTCTTTCACATCTATAATTTCTCCATGCTGTGAATAAACAAACATGCACGTAGCTGTATCTCCGTTACATTTGAAATGGCAGCTTATTACACATTTGTGTTGTTGGCTCTCTCTGCGCTATTGTATCACTTCCAGTTCCTGTTAAATGCACAGTGGTATTTTGTGTAGCCAATTTAATTAAAACCTTCAGATAATGACTTATCACATAGTTTCATCTTTACGTGCCTTATCCAAAGCACACGCCACTGAACCAGCTGATAAGTTTCTAGTATTCATTCATTTTGTCTTTAGGTATTCGCTACCTTAGCTCATAGCCAAGTCACTGGCAGCGTGGCTTCTTTACTTGTCCCTCCCACATTTTCCTGCTCAGCATGTCAGACATATAGCTACTCTTCAGCATCCTTTACAAATATTTGTGAGAAATGTAGCCTATTTGCAGCTCTGGAGGCCAGGCTTAGTGAATTGGAAACGCGACTCCGCAACCTGGGAAATCCTTAACATAGTGTACACTGTTAAGTGCCAGGAGGATTGCCAGGATTTATACATGGGGGAAACCAAACAACCTCTGGTGAAGTGGATGGCACAAAACAGAACAGCTGTGGGGTGGCTGTGGCTCAGGTGGTAGAGCAGATCAGCTGCTGATTGGGTGGTTGGTGGTTCGATTCCTGGCTCCCCAGTCTGCATGCCAAATATCCTTGGGCAAGATACTAACCCCAATTGGCCCACCCTCCTCGATGCGTTCATCGGAGTGTGAATGTGTGTGAATGTTAATTAGTTGCACTTGAGTTTAGAAGTGCCTGTATGAGTGGGTGTGAATGGGTGAATGAGGCATGTTGTATACAGCGTTTTGAGTACTCCGGGAGAGTAGAGAGTAGAAAAGCACTGTATAAGAATCAGTCCATTTACCATTTACCGCCTTGTCAGGCCAGGACTCTGCAGTCTATCCTACACCTACAGGCCAGTGGACACTCTTTCAAGGATGAGGATGTAACATCCTGGACAGGGAGGAACGCTGGTTTGAGGGCGGAGTCAAGGAGGCCATTTACGTGAAAAGGGAAAGACCATCTCTGAATCGAGGAGGGGCCTAAGGGTACATCTGTCATCAAATCAAATTCAAATTCAAATTTTATTTGTCACATACACAGTACGATATGCAGTGAAATGCTTAGACAACTGCTTGTGACCTAAAGAAAAATGAAAAGGCTATGAATAAGATAGGAAATAAATATGAAAATTTAAAAGGGTAAATTTAACTAGGAAGCAATAAAATAAAATAAAATATAAAAATTAAAGTTAAAAATGAAATAACTGTACAACACAAATTAGAATGAAGGGTAAATTTAACTGGGAAAGAATAAGATAAAATATATGAGTTAAAGTTGAAAATAAAATAACTGTACAACAAAATACACAATATAAAGTTTAGAAATATATAAGAATGTATGAAGAAATATAAATATATATATACAGTAACAGCAGTTGTACAAGTATTAAATGGAAATGAAGAAATATAATGTCCAGTGTTGTGCAATCCACATTTGTAAGCGTCGTACACCATCTTACATGCCGTGATTGCAGCCATTCCCCAACTCTCTGTGAATGGGACTCATGGATATTGATCAGTGGTCTTTGATCAATGATCAATGGTCTTCCTTACAGATGGACTTCTAATAGGATCAGTGCCTTTATCGTTACAAAACCTTTGAAGAGATCATATAGGACCATTAAAAACAAAGGACTCTGATGCTGAACTGGCTTTTCTACAGGCATTTCAAAGTTCCTGTTCCTGCCAGTCTTTTGGACCTCAAACAGCTCAAGACTTGATCATTTTGTTAAGACCTGACAAAGTGAGTCCAAGAAATACAGAGTTAGAATTAACACGTGTTGTGTAAAAAAGCTTTATATATCTTTACATACTTTGTCTGCATAGCTGCAATTTTCAAGTCTTCCACTGCCCACAAATATTACCTGTTGGGCTGATTAAGACCCAGTTTGCCTCTTATAGCACCAGGAATGCTCAGATGTATCCTCACTGTGTGAAAGGTTAGGATCTACTAATACTGATACAGGCAGATAGCCCTTTAACTCATGGGACTACCATCAATACCAGTGTGAAAACCCATGCCAACCCAACCAATTCCATTTGTGAGTGACTGGGAGAAAATCCAGAGAACAAGCCTCCATACTTAAGCTCTGGGTACAGAATACCACCACAAGTTGGAGGTGGAAATACACTGTCCTGCCACTTCATTAAATACTAACCAGGAGCCACCCATGAGCCAGTAGCCTTGGTAAAAGCCTTGAAATAAACAAAGCAAGTAAATGTCAAAACAGGGTGCTGGTTGAGCTCAGTTGGATAAGCAGGTGATCAAATGCTGCATGGCTGAGAGTGGCCAGCCCAGGTTTGAGTCCGACCCGTGGCCCGTTGCCATGTCTCCCCCCTCTGCTTTCCTGTCAGTCTTCACTCCACCTTTCTAATAAAGCTGTAAGAAGGGCGATTTTTGTTTGTATGCGGCATCAGTCCATAATTCCTTCAAAAAAAGAAACAATCAGGAGCCAAAATCAATTATCTAGAAAGACTTCTGTATTGTTTCATGCAAGCTGATGCAATGCATCATTTAATTTGTTAAGCTCGTACATGATCATTTCTTGAAGTGTCATGTAATTTTATTTTTTCATTTGATGTTTAGTTTATGCTTAAAGAGTTACTGACATGAACCTCTTCCCTTAATTTAATCTCAGTATAGCAGGACAGTTATTTTTCTTGAATCAGTCGTACCACACAGTTTTTCTTATCATAGAACAGTTGCTTATTACGATGAATGTAACTCCAAATTCTGAGTGTAATAGTTAACAAATTAAAATTAAATTCTAAAGTTTTATATCTCAGAACATGTAAAAAAAATAATGTGGTCTGTAGTAGGTCTTAACATTAGTTTAATACAAACTCAGATAAACTATAAAATGTGACATATTACACTGTGTTATTATTTATTTACTAAAGAAAATAAGCCAAAATGCAGAAGCAGTGTATAAAAAACCAAGCACACCATTACTACTTCCATGAAGATGTTAATCAAATGGTCATGATTAAATGATCATCAGCGAGTGTGCCCACCTCTATAAAGGCAGACATTTTTGGTCGTTTGCTCGGTGGGGTATTCCTTTGTGTTTTAATGCAACACCAAGGTAGAAAGAGATCAATGTTAGAGGCTCATCAGTTCCAGGTTTCTTTCAATGTTTTTCTTTTGATTAGAAAAAACTGAAGAGGTATGGCTTGTTTGGTAGCATTGTCAGCCAAAAGCCTTGTATCCCTAAAACCTTAGCTTTGCAAAATGGCATCTGAGCAAGCCACAAGACTTCTGGGACGATGTTGGATATACAAGTCTAATGTGGATATGTTTGGCCAAATTGGCTTGTTTGGTGAAAGGAAAAAAACACAGTATTTCAGCACGAACATATCATACCAGTCCTCAATCCTGAGGTAAGAGTTTTGACTTAATTGCAGCCCCAACAACAGAGTAAGGAAGACATAATTAACGTTGTAAGAAAATAGATGGAGGGACATAATTAGGAAGGGAGAGATTGGGGTAAAATGAATGGCTACTTTGAACATGAACATTTCTTTAAAGTGTGGCTTTGAAGTTTTTAATAGTCACATTCAACATTCATCCAGTCTCATCCACTTATCCTTGTCAGGGTCGGGCTGGAGCCTATCCCAGCTGTCATAGGGCTGGACAGGTCGCCAGCCTGCCGCAGAGCTAACACAGACAACCATTCATAGTCACATTCACACCTATGGACAGTTTAGAATTACCAGCTAACCTAACCCCAACTGCTAATCTTTGGACTGTGGGGGGAAGCCGGAGTACCTGGAGAGAACCCACGCGAACACGGGAGAACATGCAAACTCCAAACAGAAAAACCTGGGGGTGGAATCAAACTCAGGACCTTCTCACTAAATAGAAACAGTGCTAATCACCCCACCCACATGCAACATAACATAAACTGGGAGTGTCAGTAGCACAGGAAAAAGTCATGTGAAAAAAACTTTTCTTGAACCTCCTGTTCATCTGGACGTAGTGTTTTCAGTGGGAGAAACATTTCATCCAGATGACTTCTTCAGTCTCAGCTGACTGCGGGATTCCAACCTTATATACAGTACATTTGCACAGTAACTGAAACTAGCACTGTTGAAGGAATAAACCTTTGAAACATTTTACTGCTCCAAAGGTATCAGTGATTATATATTACATGTATTTTCGCTCACAGTCCCTTTCTCCTGTCTGCTTGTATCTCTTTCAGATTCCAGACAGATGCAGTCATCACCATCATGGTCTTACGATCAATCGTATCCTTATCTTGGCCAGATAACTACACCCACTGTTCCCACGGCTAATTCTCTATCACCTGGTCGTTCTTCTCTCAGTGACCTGTCCTCTCGACTAACAGGTAACAAACCTATGCGTGGTGACACACGTAGGGAACACTGTGATTAAGTTGTAACAATCAACCTTTGTCTTCTTTCAGGCTCTGAGCTCACTGCCTTTGGTGACCCAAGGATGACCTTAGAACGGCCTTTCAGTTCCCTGCCCTCCTTGCCTGACTCACGTTTTTCTGATCCCCGGGTGCACTATCCTCCCACTGCAGCTGCCTTTACCTACACCCCATCCCACAATCCAGTCTCCAATGGTGCACTCGGTATCACAATGGCAACAGCCATGGCCACCACCCCTGCAGGGAGGTACCACACCTACCTGCCTCCACCCTATCCTGCAAATGCACCCCAAGCTCAGAACGGGCCTTTCCAGTCCACCTCCTCACCATATCTCTACTACTCCACTGCCGCTGGCTCCTACCAGTTCTCCATGATGACAAGCGGAGCAGGCAGCAGTGATTCACGCTCACCACCAAGGATCTTGCCACCATGCACCAATGCCTCCACAGGTTCTTCCCTCCTGCACCCCTCTTTACCCAGTCAGAACGAAGGGGTGGGTGCGGAGGTGGAGTCCAGTCACAGTAGCTCACCAACAAACATGGCTCCTGCTGAAGCTGTCTGGAGACCCTACTAAACGAGCAATGGCAGAAGTGAAGGGTGCACCCACCCACTTTGTCATGTGATGCACACACTGGCAAGGGTGGAACAAATAAAATGAAACGGTAACATCCGGTGGGTCTGCCTACTAATTAGCAAGCAATATTGAGTTTCAAGTTAAGCTGCATGTTAAGACCAGTTTATGTTAGAACTGGCTAATGTCGGTACCAAACATCACACAACTAGGAGCCAGAAGAGTACAGCCAGTAGGAAATACTGTCACATCAGGGTCTATCAAGATAGGATTGCTCTCTGTAGAGGAGAAACAACAAACTGAAGACACTGTGCTCGAGCAGGACTGGACTGATCTCAGCCAAGCATCCTTTGTTCAGTACCAGGACTTATTCGTCATAATGTGGTTGATGATGTGAATATATTATTTGCTCCTGACAAATGTTGTGATGAACTGTTTGTGTTTACTGTATCAGCATTCTTTCTCCCTTTTTTCTTTCTCAACTAAAGTTCAAGAAATATCATTTTAGACATGAAATAGTTCAAAGTTTTCCATTGTTTCCATTTCCAAAGTTCACTGTATTCCATTAGCTGTGTTCATCCAAGATGGTCTTCTCTGTCCTCCAAATCCACCACCATTTAATTTTGAACCAACAAACCATTGCACCAAAGACTGCACCATTGTAAAAGCATTGAATTTGTTCTCATGACACCTTTTTAGAGTTTATTTCATATTTGTTCCTGTCTGTGTGCATATGTGTGTTTGGGTGAGAGTCCATGTAATTGTGTGTCTGTGTGTCAAATTTTCCAGTGATCCACTACTGATTTGTACCATATATAGCAATGACTGTATATGACACCCTAAGATTGTTTTCATCACCCCTTCCTCTCTCTCATTGTCTCTCTCAAATAGACACACAGACTCAGAGAGACATACAAAGACACACACACACACACACTTACGTCACAGTTTGCTATAACACTGTTGTGTATATTTCAATTAGACTGATGTAAATATAAAGAAAACACAACTGTTTCCTGGTCCTTTAATATGTTTTCATTGTTATTTGTCTCTTCATGAATAATCTGTCCTAAGACAAAACACACACACACAACACACACACGATCTTTTGCTGTTTCTGACCCTGAACCTGAAGTGCAACACCAACACACTTAAAAGTCGAGTGAGATACCTGACACCTGCAGCCTGGAATTTAATACCAAATGAGTAATATCGTTCCCAAATGTAAGAACAAGAGTTGGTACTCTCTAAGGTGTGTAACATGATGTTTCCATCTCATGACGACAGGTATTGGTGCTTTCTTTTGAGTTTTGATATATGACACAGTATACACTATATTGTCAAAAGCATTTGCTTGTCGGACTTCACATACATATGATATCCCATTCTTAATTGATTAGGTTTTCCACAAGGTTTAGGAGTGTGCTTATAGGAATGTTTTAGCATTCTTCCAGGAGTGCATTTATGATGTGAGTCACTGATGAAGGACGAGAATGCTTGGCTTGCAATCTCCACTCTAACTCATTCCCAGGTCTATATGCAGGCCAGTCCAGTTCTTCCACTCCAAACCGCTTTGTGCACTGGTGTGCACTCCTGTTGGAACAAAGTTTGGTGCTTGAAATTGGAATACTTTGGTATCCTAAATTATTAAGAGTTCCTTTAACTGGAATTAAGGGTCCCAGCCCAAGTCCTGAATAGCTATCCAACACCATAATCCCCCCTCCACCAACCATTACACCTGGCACGGTGCAGTCAGACAACTAACTCCTGGCAACAAACCGAGACTTGCCCATTAGACTGCCAAATGGAGAGGCATGACTCTTCACTCCAGATACCACATCTTCACTGCTTTAGAGTTTAGTGGCAGCATGCTTTATTTTTATCCAACACTTTGTGTTGTGCTTGGTTATGTAAAGCTTAGATGTAGGTCCTCATTCATGGAAACCCTTCCGATTAAGCTCTTTGTTCTTGAGCTAATCTGAAGGCCACATGAAGCTTGGAGGTCTGTAGTAATTGACCCTTCAGAAAATTGAGTACTGAGCAGATGATCTATTGGACTTAGATCAGGCAAGCGTGGAGCCCAGTGCATTATATTATTTCCTCCATCCAAAAGGATGAACTACTGTTAATACTAGAGATGGACCGATCCGATATTACGTATCGGTATCGGTCCGATACTGACCTAAATTACTGGATCGGATATCGGAGAAAAATAAAAAATGTAATCCGATCCATTAAATATCATGAAAGCACCTCACAAAACTTGCAACACGCCGTAACTCACCTCAGAACGTTAGCACGTCGGAGCAGTATGCATCACGTGATAGAGCGGCTGTGGCATGCGGGACCTGTCGGTGGTCTGGATAGCATTTGGAGCTTCGCTAGCAACCCGGCATTTCATCTCCGACAAAGTTATCCCGAGAGAAGTAAAGCAAGTGTGTAAGTCCATCTCTGAATGTTTGTAAAGCATTCCTGCATTAAGCTTAACAAACGATATATGGAGCGACTGCCTCCTCTTGCTGCTACTTCAATCATGAAACTGCTTAACGATCAGCTGATCGGCTTTTCTGTCGCGAGTCCGTGTCTCTAGTTTGCTTTTGGCCCACTTTGCACCAGAAAGAGGAAACCAGCGGCTGAACAACAGCAGCACGTTTAAGCTTGATAAGCTGTTGTTAGAATTTATTTAATATTACTTTCTACTCCAGGATCTTTTTCTACGTAGCTGACGCTGGTAACTGTGCAGGGGCGCATCTAGCAAAGTTTAGCCAGGGGGGCCGATAGGGCATGAACAGGGAAAAGGGGGCACAAAGACATACTTTTCTTTCTTATTCTCATTTAAAATGTCGAGCTTTTAATAAATAATTATCTGACACCCAAAGTTTTAATTTGATGCAAAATGAATAGAAGTCAATTACTGTATATAGTAACTATTAAGTCTAATATATATACCCTAGTAAGCTATAGTACTTTTTCCTTTGGGAAGGTACCATCTGTGCAGTCTGCAATTTTGTTGAAGAAAGATGTTGAATCTATTTAATATTTCTTGAAAAATAATTGATTTCTGTGCATTTTTTTTTGACACTGCATCAAATTAAGGTTGATTACGTTGATTAAGCATCATGAGGTGGAGTGTGAGGGGTGGTTCCCTATTTTTTATTTATTTATTTTTGTTGTTGCTGGGAGTTGGAACCCTATTAGTTAGGTTGCTTAATATTTGCGCTAAGTACTCTTTAAAATACCAGAATAGGGAGGATGGTGTAGGTTTAAGTTTATTAGATTGATCAGTATTGCTGAACTATGAAATTTTTTTTTTTTTGCATATAGGTATAACAGAATAGCTTTAGTGTAGTTGTTGTTTTAAACTTGAGTATGAACTTATACAAAATGCAGCAAGATATTTAAAAAAAAACAGTTTTGTTGATTAAAAAACATTATATCGGATTCATATCGGTATCGGCAGATATCCAAATTTATGATATCGGTATCGGTATCGGACATAAAAAAGTGGTATCGTGGCATCTCTAGTTAATACATGAGGGAGGCCATTGTCATGCATTGTCAGAGGAAGTCAGAGCCCACTGCACCAGTGTAGTGTCTAATAATGTGTTAAGACAATTTAATCCCAGTATCTAATGGTGGTCAGGGTGCCATTGCCTAGCCTGTAGAGGTCTATGCAATCCATTCATTGATTTGTCTTCCCAGATCATTACTGGCACAGTACCCAAATGGTTATGTAGAACGATGATACAAACAACATAAATGACAATTGGACCTTCACACCACTGGCCTGCTGAAGGTCATTTTGTAAGGGATTGGCAGTGTTCATCTGGATACTGTTGCTGCTGACTGTTTAAAAAGTTTTTGTTCAACTATCCAGAGTAGCTGTGTGTCTCCTAGAATCTCCTCCATGCTCCTGAGACTGTGCTGGGAGACACAGCAAACCCTCAGGCAATGGTAGAGTCCAGGTATCGCCTCATGCTACCCATAGTGACACTGAGCCTCGCCAAATCAAAACTAGTGGAAAAAACTCTGAAAAGATGAGGATAGAGTCAGCCAATTGTTTCCCCCTTATTAACACCCCCCACACAACTGACCAGATGAGTATCCCAGAAATGTAATACTGTACTCTGATCCAGGTGCTCCATTTTTTGAGCTCTGTATGACTGATGACAGATTAACAAGGAGCTGGATTCTCATAAAGTCTCAGTGATCATCATGACAGGGAAACAGGAGCTACAGTGAGAAAAAAAACCTGAGACTATTTGTTTCGCTGTTTATATTTATAATTCTCCTTCAATAGTCTGAACAAACTCGTTAAAAATTTAAACTTGTATTTTGAAATTTTCATTTGTAAAATTTCTCACACAAATTTGAAATTACAGTTACAGTTTAAATCTCCAAACCTGTATTCACATTTTATTCATGTTTATTTATTATTTTAATATTTACAAACACAGCTCTGTGAGCTCTTAAATCAGTGAATACAAGTGCTCAACTGCACATATTTACATATTCTATGCTTTGACTTTTGCAACACTTGTTGCACTTGTAGCTGAAGGGGGGAAGTGGCGGTTGGGGGTGTGGGGGTGGAAGTCAGCCAATCAGAAAGCAAAAGACTGAGAGGTCTCATTCGCAGCTGCCCTCATCTTTACTTCTACTTGCCATTCACAGTGGAAAGATTTTCCACAACTTAAAGCACATTTAATAGAAAAACTTTATTTGAAAAAGACAGGATATAAAAAGACCAAGAAAGAAACATGTCACTTGAAGTCAAACCATCTTCCACCATCGCAGGACCTGTTGAAGTGAAATTTATAGATTTACTTTTACTTTTTTCCTTGTATTGACTGCATAACATACGTGATATTGTCTGATTGGTCCTGTCTGATCTTCACTGTACTAACCATGGTTCTCGCTGTTCCCCTGAATCTCCAGTGTCACCCACCATGCTCATGACCCAACCTAAACGCCACTGACACTTTCATCATGCTTCATGACCAAGCACCTACCTACTTAACTCCCTGCATTTCACCTGTTCAGCCTGCGCTGTCCTGCTGCCCTTCTTTCATCTCCAGAGGCCAGTTTTAATATATACATCAATGTAAATATATCCCTTTGATTTATTTGGGTCCACGTGTTGTCAAATACAATGATAATATAAGCGCATTAGTGTTTTAGAGATTCTAACTAACCCTCCATCTCAAATTAAACATCTGAGTTCAGAGGGAACTGCCACAGATACCAACTACAAATACAGGAGACTCCTGAATCTAAATAACTACAGATCCACTTAAACATTTATTTATATCACGATTTTCAGAAATACCTTAAATGTGTTCAATATTCCTTAACAGCATATATCAAATCTTCAGGCTCTGACATCCATCTGAAGCACTGCGCTGGTTTCTGCATTAATGCCTTGTGACTGAACAAAAAAAGAATCACTCTTAGACACGCATTTGTCTACTTTTAATACAATATAATGAATAACACATTGAACAAAAACAGTAAACCCTTAGTTTTAGTCAAACTTTACATTAGAAGTTGACTTTTTTTAAGTAACTAGTTAACATCTGTTGCTCTTAAAGCCTGTTGAGTTCAGGGATTTATTATACAAGTGTGAGTATGAACTTGGTATAGTTTCCTTTTGGAATAATAACCATGGGCGAATCAAAATGAAAGTACTGAGGAAAACTCTGGTCTGTGTACTCTGGTGATGCCTGAGTGAAAGTGTGATAGTCCTGTAGTTTTTTGTCAGGGGTGAACTAACAGTTCTGTTTTACTGCCAACAGTGGGACAAACTAATACTGCTGGATTGGCATCTTATTTTCATGTACTGGACATTTAAAATATGTTCTATTAAAAGTCTCTTTAGATATAAAATATGCTGTGAAAGAGGATCCTCTGCACTCCCATGGAAATCTTACATATTCATACTCTTTTAAGCTTTAAAAAATATTTTTAAATAGATCTTTTTCTATATATTAATATATTTAGTATGGGATCTCCTCTTTGGAGACCTTTACTTACTTGGACTTAGGTCCTCCTGTGCTGTTCAGCGCATTGGGCGGCAAGTGTCCACCAACATACTCGATCGGCTGCTTCGGCCTCATCCCATGCAATGTCTATGGTGCATAAGTCATCGATGAAGGTCCTCCGCCATGTTGTATGGGGGCGGCCTGGTTTGCGTCTTCCATGGGGTGGGTTCCATGTGATGGCAATCTTGGGCAGTTGATGTGGGGGTTGACGTAGAACATGACCTCCAAACCGCACACGCCACTCAGTCACAATGTCCTGGAGGGGACGTGTGGCAGTTCGATGGTGTACTTATTCGTTGGTGACATGGTCCCGGTAGGAGACCCCCAGAATATGTCTTAGCCATTGCTGCTGGGCCACATGGAGTCTTTTTGCAATTCTGGCTGATGTTTTCCACGTCTCACAAGTGTAGATTGCAGTAGGTATAACGATGGAGTTGACCACGATCTTTGGGGTCGACCAGATTGGCCGGAGCTGCTGAAAGACCGCACCTGCTTTAACAATTCGACACACAACGTCATGCTCAGCATCTCCATCACTTGCCAGGATGCTGCCCAGGTAGGTGAATTGATTCACCTCCTCCAGTGGTTGCAGTCCTACCGTAATGGGGTCCTGTTTCGTCACGTAACCTGTCCTCATGACCTTGGTTTTGTTTCCACTGATCCATAAGCTCACTTTGGCTGCCTCTTGCTCCAAGCATGATGTCATAGTAGTCATGATTTTCCGGACGTCAGCCAACAAAGCGATGTCGTCTGCAAAGTCGAGGTCCTTGAGGCATGTTGGTGGATGCCAAGGTATCCCAAAGCCATCTTGGTCCATGGCCCTCTGCATAACAAAGTCAATGGCAAGAAGGATGAGGAAGGGAGAGAGGATACCCCCTTGCCTCACACCGGTCTCAATGGTGAAGAAATCCGTGTAGCCATCCTCTGTGTGGATGCAGCAACTGGACCAATAATTGTGATAATCTGCAGGGAAAAATGTTGTGCAGCTTATTTCTTCGCTTAACAGCACTTACACATAAAGAGGAAGTCTTTAGCCAGCTAGGAGCTACATTTCATTTGAACATATCAAATCACCAGGTCTATGTTATCATCCATCAAGCTTTTGTCCTCCACTGGGATCAAAACTACCAAATATTTAACAATATTTTTAACTGGGATATTTCTGTATCAGCAATGTCTTTTAAAGCAAGAATGTCAAAATTATTTAAATTAAGGTTTAAGCCTGATGTTAATAACAGATCAGACTTTGAGATTTCATTTGTGTCATTGTGACACATTGAGGGGCAGGGATAGCTCAGTAGGTAGAGTGGTTGCCCCATGATCGGAAGGTCGGGGGTTTGACTCCACTGAACGGCTCCCCTGAGGTACCCCTGAGCAACGTACACATTATTATTATTGTGTTTGAGAGAGTGGAAAAGCACCATTCATATCAGTCCATTTGCCATTAATACAATCACTTTTTTCTTATACTTATGTGCTTTTTATCTAACAGTCACACACATTCGTACTCAAATGGATGCATCAGAGAGCAGCTTGGGGTTATTTATGCAGACGGGGATCAAACCACTAAAGTGACCCACTCTACCTCCTGTGCTACAGTCACCCCAGAGACAATGACTTGTGTATATTTAAAGATAATGCAACTAAACTTATGGTAGATTATTGAAAGGTTCAGAATTTGGCTTACCGCTAAGAAGAGATGGGACGGCCATAACGAAATTCCCCTCTTAATCTGAGTGATGGCAGTTTCACCGATGATGTCTTGATTGCTTTGATAAAAAAAGTTATCAAATTTTTAAAAATTTAGGGTTAAAGATAAAATTGTGGAGAACTGTAGAGAATCAAGAATAAAATCAGGTGACTGCCAACAAGCCATTATTTGTAGTTAGCTCCAAAAACAGGTGAATATTATTGAGATATGAATGCCACTCACGAATCCACAGTGGGATTCCTGAATTCTTTTATTTGGATCAGTGTTTCAAAGCTTTGCTACTATGAAAATTGTCATTTTATAATCATTGTTGAGTGTAATTGGTCTCCAGTTATCAATAAATAAAGGATCTTTGTTGGTTTGGGGAATTAAAGGGAGATGTCCTTTCTTCAATGAAGGGGACAGTTCTTCTTTTACAGATCGCTTCATTAAAGAGAGCAGCTAATCATTTAATTGGTAAATTGACAGCAGAAACATCATTATTTTTTCTATTTTTGAGCTATTTTTATGTGCTTGTTTTTTTGCCATATGCAGTGGCTATCTTTCTCATTTAAAACCTTAGAAATTCCCAGTATTTTCCACATACATTACTTTTTGAGGCCAAATTCCAGGACTTTCCTATAACATCCTTGATATCTGATATGGGCTGTTGACTCTTCAGAAGTGAGCTAGTCTGAGCCTAACCCCTTCTATTGTTCCACTTACTGATATTTGGTGTCAGTGTCAAAATGTTGTGGTCTTTCAAAATAGCAGGAAAAATGTCTGCCTCATTTATATTCAGTGATTATAGACAGAGTAGAATCTTTGGATGTAAGCCGTTTCCACAGCGCTGCTCTGACCACTCTCGTTCTCACCAAAATGAAGCTTCTTCTCTTTCAGGAAGGAACTGTTGTTTGCTCTCTTTCAGATGTTTCTCACAGAGCAGAGGACGATGATTGCACATGGCTCGTCTGCCCAGCGTGTGCGTCACATCAATCATTGCCTTCTGTCTGAGCTCGGTAGCAGCTTTCTGACAGAATCAGGATACTTTCTGTCTCATGTCCTGTTCTCTTGTTCATTCTCAGCGTACAGATGCAGACGCCATCCTTTTTTGTAGCACTCCGCTTCAGATAATCTGTTACTGATATCACTTTGCTGTTTTTGAATATTTTCTCAAGAGCTTGTTTTTTTCTTTTGTTAATGCCATTGATTTCTTCATAAGCAAACTCTAGTCATGTTTAAGCTTCTCTATCATATTGGGACCACGTTTTCTAGCTTGTTTGCCTTGTTTACCTCGATTGTGAGAACACTGATTATATTAGTGTGGAACAGGGCATTGGTGTTCCTCTTTTTGACCCCTGGCCTATTTTGAAATTCTAACCAGGAAGGAGGAAACGGGTTAAACTGGACCACAACCATAAAATATAAGAAAATAAGATGTATTAAATTTTATATGCCATGGGACAGATTTACTAAGCGAGGCAAATTATTGTGATATCAAAACTGCAGTGTGGAGCAATTTATAAGCAATGGTGCAGTAAGAGCACTTCAGTAAGACCAGTACAAAATACTGGCTCAAAAATCCAGTGTAAGCTCATGACCGGACCTGGGGCTTGCAGAACCTTGGCCCCTTTGGGAAATGGTCATGGAGGGAGTGGTTCCCTCTTCCTACCACTTTCCGCTGGACGATGCTGCCCCTCCCTGGGATGTAGGGAGGGGCAGCATCCCAGGGAGGGATCAACGGCACGTGGCTGGATGTTCTGGTGTGGTTGTTGAGCCGCTCCCTTGCTGGTATGGGATGGCTTGGACCTCTTCCTTGTTAGGGGGCTCTGGCTCAGGTGCTGGCCAATTCTTGGGCGCCTGGAACCCTGGGACCCTGTTCTCGGCTCGTGCCACTATCCTTTTATTATATTTTCCCTTATTTCTTCCCTCCTTCCCCCTTTTATTTCTCCTCTTGCCTGTACTGCCTTAGACATTGTCATACTATACCACACATAATGTAATAACTGAAATGACACAAAAAGAAACGAATAAATAAACTGATAAAAGATACACATGAACAAGAGGAGCCTATAGCGAATTTATAGAGCTGATCTTGAAAAGGAAAACTGTACTCACTCGAGAGGATGATGTTGTTCCCTCTATCTGCAGCTGAGCACTGGTTGGCTTTTCCCCACAGAAGAGCGTTCAGCATGTAACAACAGATTATTTAAACCATATACTAACCTTTACAGGCTACTGTATAGTGTCTGCAATGATAAATAACGCTTTCAAGTTTGTTTGTTTTTTAGAAAGAAAAGACTACTTCATCTGAAAACAAAATGCAGGTATACAATGGAAGCCCAAATGTCCCAGTTTTACACTGGAACTTGAAAGCAGCTTACATTTGTAGATCTGTGCGAAGCTGGCGACGTTAAATTTGTCTCAAATCCCCTCTAAGTTCCAGGTACTCGTCACTGTATATCCGCCGGTAAGGCACAGGAAGCCGCTGCAGTATTCTCCTGGAAGATAGGCGTCGCCACTCAGACAATATTGCCACATAAGCGCTGATATAGGAAGAGAAGAAGTCAAAGCCGGAAGTCAAGGCTCTGCCTTGTGTTTTTCTGAAAAGGTCTTTCCACAAACCCTCAAGTTTTCAAACTGTTCCAACATCTCCTTGTGTATACGTCTCTGATTATTATTAAATTATTAATTTAAATCATACAATTCAAATGTACTAAAACCCGACACGACGTCACATCCTGACATAACGTCCAAAGTTCCCGATGAGTAAAGGCTCCAACAGATACAATAATTGCATTTAACACTGTAGATTATTGTGTATTTATTTTTAACGTGCGTCACAAAAACAAACGTAAGGAAATGACGTCCGTTTAGCTCCTTTTCACAGCCATTATCACGCGGGGACTCTACGTCAGCACGCTGCGCGCCAAATTTTTACAGCGCAGAAAGCGCAAAACAAAAACAGCCGCGGGTCCTGCGCTTTCTAAAGGAAACAGCGCTAAAAGCGGATTGTTTGGGGCAAACTGCATCTCCACAGGATGTCGGAACACTTTGGATACTCACCCAGCTTCAAGCGACCAGCGGAAATTTTGCGAATGAGGTGCAAAAGAGCCCGAAGCGACACCGGTGCCGGGTCCACAGACCGCCCCGAACAAAGCGGCTCATCTCCGACGTGCGTGCGGACTTTCTCCCCGGAACCGCTCTCCGGCGCCCAGAACCATTCCGGGGTTGGAATAAAACGCAGGAACCCGTTCGCAAAAATAGAAAACACTTACAGTCCCAAGAAGAAACGTCTGACTTTCAGCGACGCCAGCTGTAACCCCGAAAACTCTGATAGCTCCGGGATCACAAACAATGAGAGAGATGAAGAATCATCGAAGAGAGAAGGCGCGCTAGATCTGGCTCTCAGTTTCAGGCTCGATGAGGCACAAAAACAGGAGTACCGACAAACTTCCAGCCAGGTTGGTCTCGGTCCTTTGCATTGCCCGTATCATCAGAAAGCTCCTGTGTTTATGTGGTAGAGATGTAAACATGAAGGGAGACACTATAGGACCCCCTCTTACCTTTCCTGTCTGTGTCCTGCTGCAGAAATCTGGATCTCTGTCTGACAGTGATGTGTTGTTGGAAGAAGAACCGGAGCATATTAAAAGCCCCCTGCTAAAGGTGGGGATTTTTTCTGTATTTTTTTAAATGCTGACTGACATATCTGTGAGAATTGTCACTTTTTCCCAGGTTTTCTGTTGTGCAGCGTATAACCGTGTATTCAAAGGATTCCCCTCTGTCCTTCTAGAGCCCCCAAGCCAGTGCTCCCACTGCAGCTCCTGTGTGCACCCAGTATCCAGCAGACTGGAGCCTGAAGACTCGTCTCCTCCTGACCTCTCTGGTCTCCCTTTCATGGGCAGAGCAGCTCAAAGCTCAGGAAGAAGCTCAGGGGCTCAGCCAGCACTGCAAGGCACAGTTCAGTTCCCTGCCACACAGTCCACAGGTAGGCTCATTGCATACATGTGGAAGATGGACAGGCACACAATAGTCACATATGTTGAGACACCAGTGACACCAGTTACAGCCCTCCAAATAAATATTTTTTTCAGCACTTGTTGAGCCCTCACCATCTCACGACTTTTCGATTTTAGACCTACTTCAGATGTTTAAACCTAAAATCTTGTTTTTTATTCAGCCAGATAATTTTTTCTGTAACCAAATTAAAAAATGATATCACAGAATAACAGAGATGATCCGTGTCACCGTTTCCATGTAAACCTGGATCAGTTTGATGATTCTGAGTCTCAGTCTAAAACAAAGATGTGTGTCTTAATAATTATTATTTATAATAATAATGAAAATTGCAGGTCCCTGCTGTCATTAGTAGGGATTTTGTATAAATGAGCTCTTTAGCCAGTAGGCGTGGATGATGTCAGGGCCTGGTGCTGCCCAACGCTTCATGCTTGAGACTCTTTCATGGATGTCTGCCACTGTGATGCTTAATGGATCCCGTTCAGAGAGGCTGCTGTGGTCCGCTCTTAGATCCACTGAACACTGAGCATTGCTGTCACGGGTTGTGTCCTTCTGCTGTATACTCTTCCGATATTGCTCCATCTCCAGCACCTCACACCTCAGATGATTTGATTTTCATGGCTTCGATCTCTCTGGTGTACCTCTTCAAGCTGCTAGCCAAGGCTGTGAGTCTTTGATGATCAGGTATGACCAGCTTGCTGTACTTCTTAGACATCCCTTCCTTTATCACACCTTTCTGCAGCTCCGATACTTCCCTCTATGCTGCCTTGACCTTGGCCTCTAGTTTCCTTCTCCATGGAGGGTACTGCTCCTTGTGGGTGCTCATTTTGTTGCCAAAAATCTCACTGATCACTGCTGTTGTGGGGTAGATCAGTTGGTTGGTTACATTGATGACCACAGTGGGGATTGTCTGTAATGTTGCATTCACATCGCACGGGGGCTGCACGGCCTCGAGTCCTTTCTTTTTCTCAAAAATCGACAGTGCACCTTATGTATGAATTCTGGTTGTGCTTACTGACCGTGAACCGATTTTATGTACACGGCGCTCAGCAATCTGTCAAAAATGTTGTAGTACGACTTTGGTAGCTACGAAGCTGCACCGCTTGATGGATTGTCGGAGCATTACGGAGTGATACGTACTGTGCTTCAACGCAATACTACCGGACTGTGTGCGTATAAGCACCACAAATGGCACCTGTTAAGAGACGTGGTTATGAAGCCAATTTCAAACTCCAGGCTGTCAGTCGCGCAGTAAACTTGGGAACAGAGCAGCTGTGAAATCTGTCTTTGTTATTTTTTTTTTTTTAACATTTATTTATTGGTTTTAACCGGTTTTACATGGTGCACCGCGAGCATTAAAAATAAATAAATAAATACATAAATAAAAACAAAACCACAACAACAACAGAAACAACATAGTAATAGAAACAAAAACAAAGCAAACCATAACAAAAGGGAAGGACAGATATACAAATCAAGTTAGAGATTCAGGCTGTTAAGTCCACAGTGTGCACGCTGCAGTTCTCCAGAAAGTTGTAGAATTTTGACCATAGAGCCCCAAACTTGTCCAGTTTATTTCTTAATGCATAAGTTATTTTCTCCATAGTTAGTATAGATGTCAGTCCATTAAGCCACTGAGATAGTCCACATATTTTTTGATTTTTCCAACTCAGGAATACAGCGCTTGGCTTCCACAAGTCCAGTCGTTAACAGAGCTCTGTTGTTTGCAGCAGGTACAAAATTATTTGGGTATATATTTAAAATACATATTTTAGGATGAAGTGGAATCATGTCACCAATAATTTGACTCAACAGATTTATTACCTTTTCCCAAAAGATTTTCACATGTGGACACTCCCATATACAGTGAAATAAAGTGCCCCTGTCCACTCCACACTTAATACAGGAGTCTGGGATGTTTGAGTTAAAATGATGCATTTTTGACGGAGTAAGATATTGTCTTGTTAACCATTTATATTGAAGTAGTCGAGATTGCACATTAATTGTCTGACTCTGGGCCAAGGAGCATGATTTATACCACTCATCATCAGATATGTTCATTTGCAAATCATTCCTCCAACCCTCTAAAATAGACTGTGTTGATTCTTTGGAATTGCCCATAAATAATTTGTACAATGCAGAAACTCGGCCTCTCCCATTTAGATGCTTTATAACTGTGCTCTCTAGAGAGGAGTAGGTGGGGATTTCTAAGCTGTTACCTTCTGTGGTTAAGATAAAATTTCTTAATTGAAGAAATTTAAAAAAATGTTTGACAGGAATAGAAAAAGTACTTCTAAGTTGTTCAAAAGACATAAGAGTATTATTCCTAAATATATCAGACACTTTTCTTATACCTTGATCAAACCAAAATTTAAAACCTGCATCCGCCCTACCAGGAAGAAAGTTGTTATTTCCAAATATCGGAGTAAACCTAGACAGCTGTATCATTTCTCCCAAGTAGTTATGTGTTTCTAACCAGATCATTATAGTGTTTTTTTTAAAAAGGGGTTCTTAGTTTGCTTATTTACTGTCTTCCTGTCGGCTGAGTAAAGATATAAGTTCGGGGGAATTTTGATTTCTGTGGATTCCATAGAAACCCACACTGAAGTCTGCTCATTAACAAAATAAAACATTGCCGCTCTGATTTGAGCAGCCCAGAAGTACCACTTTAAATTTGGAAGTTGTAAACCCCCTCTTTCATAAGGAAGGTATAGTAATGAGACTCTGAGTCTTGGTCTTCTGTTGTTACAAATAAAGTTTCGGAATAGTTTTTGCAAATCTAAGAAGAAAGAGTTTGGTGGAGAGAGAGATACTGATTGAAAAAGGTAAAGATATTTTGGCAAAATTGACATTTTTAGTATATTAATACAACCAATTAAAGATATAGGTAGTTTCATCCATCTGTTTAGAAGTGTAGTAACTGACGTCGTTAAGGAATTATAATTGGATGCCAGAATATTTTCAATTGAGTGAGTTAATTTCACACCCAGATAAGTAAACCCATGTTCACTTGTACAGCTGCTGTTATTGTGTATATATATATTTATAATTCTTCATACATTCTTATATATTTCTATACTGTATATTGTGTATTTTGTTGTACAGTTATTTTATTTTCAACTTTAACTTATATATTTTATCTTATTCTTTCCCAGTTAAATTTACCCTTTTTAATTTTCATATTTATTTCCTATCTTATTCATAGCCTTTTCTTTTTTTTTCTTTAGGTCACGAGCAGTTGTCTAAACATTTCACTGCATATCGTACTGCGTATGACTGTGTACGTGACAAATAAAATTTGAATTTGAGATAGCAGAAAGGGAGTGTTGATTGGAGGATTTTGTCGTTCATTTTTATTCAAAAATAATATTTCGGATTTATCAAAATTTATTTTATAACCCGAAAATGTACTAAATGTATTAATGAGACTTAATATGGATGGTATTGATTTGTTTAAATTAGTGCAGAACAGGATCACATCATCTGCATATACAGGGCTCTAGAGTGCGACCAAATTTTTCAGTGGTGCGACTAAAAAAAAATATTTGGTTGCACCTGTGCGACCAACTGTTCGGGTAGCAAAAAAAAAAAAAAATCTGCAACCTTCCCTGTGGTCAACAACAGACACACATTTTGCCCCTATCGTGGACTAAACCAATCAGAGATAGTAAGGGGCGGGACCTCTCTGATTGGCCGTGGTCCAGTTGAAAGTGCAGGTGGAAGTGGGAGGTGAGTAGCTTGAATAAAGCCATATCAATTCATTAAATCCTGACTTTTAAATATAACTGTGTTTTGCCAGAAACGCCAGATTCTCAGATTAAAGCTCACAAAACCATTTCAACAACAACCAAACAGCAAACGAGAGCAGGTACACGGACTCCACACAAAGACGTAAACACAGACCCGACGCATCAGAATCAGCTTTGTCTTTCTCGGCTTTCTCACCCGCTGTCGGAGCTCAGCGATCCTGATGCGTCCGGT
This sequence comes from Mchenga conophoros, assembly GCF_057382185.1. Classification (NCBI taxonomy): domain Eukaryota; kingdom Metazoa; phylum Chordata; class Actinopteri; order Cichliformes; family Cichlidae; genus Mchenga; species Mchenga conophoros. Next base: position 54,591,550 of record NC_140547.1, read on the forward strand.
CCGCGCTGTGATTACGTCTTTTTGCGCTGATTCTGAGCTGCAGGTTTTGTCTCTCTCCAACCAAAATTCACAGAGCCAGCAGAAAAAGAAGCAGCAAACTGCGCTTCACATTTGATCAATGTCGTCATGAATTTTGCTGTTTTGCTTCCACGACTATTAAAATCACACTCCATGCACAGCTAGCTCTCTCTCTCTCTCTCTCTGTACTTCAAGAACAGTTTCCCGTCTCCAATCTCTGTTTTCTGTATTATTCATTTGCTTATTACCCACCAGTCTACCGTTATTTACAGCGCTGTGGCTGCTGTCTTTTTTTTTTTCTTTTTCTTTTTTTCACTTAAATGACCTCGGACAAGAAAGCCTGTTTTTTCTGTTGTTCAATGCTGAAGAAATTTATATTTTATATGCAGAACATTGTAGAATATTTTTAAGGTTATCTGCTATAAAAAGCCAGACCAGGAAAATCTCCTTCATGTTTTTCTGTGTTTTATTCTCAGTTACTTTCACACAAAGGCATCTGCTGTGATGTTCACAATTCTGATGAAGTCAGTACTGATAAATGATCAGAATTATAATATTTCTGACTGTCTGAGGCTAAGTTGAATCGAATCGGGACTTTGAAAACCGGAATCGAATGGATTATAGAAGTCAGTGATGATACCCAGCCCTAGTGAGCAGCCTAGGCACGACAGAAGTGGATGTAGCTGTAATAGGAAAAGAACTATTGCTAACTTTTCTGTTAAGGCCTGATCCTTCTGAAATTCATAGCCAGTGCTCTGACACGGTGTCATCAATCTTTGAATGCTGAAAAAGCACAGTGTATCCAGAAAAACACATTATATTATATCAATTATTATAAAATTTGTGTGCACCTAACTTTTTAAAGTTAGGCGTACCGGTACGCCCATGGCAAAAAGTTAGTCTAGAGCCCTGATATAGGGCAATACGGTGGTCAACATTGCCTACTTTAATTCCTGATATGTTTTTATGATTCTGAATTGCCATCGCAAGAGGCTCAATTGCCAAGGTGAACAAGAGAGGTGACAAGGGGCACCCTTGTCTAGTTCCACGATATAATCTGAATGATGCGGAAAAAAGACCATTAATTAAAATCTCTGCTTGAGGGTTGGAGTATATCAATTGAATCCATTTAAAAAATCTGTTTCCAATACCAAACTTTTTCAAAACTTCAAATAAGAACGGCCATTCGATCCTGTCGAAGTGTTTTTCCGCATCCATTGAGATTAACGCATTGTCTCTTTTTTCTCATAAATGATATTCATGACCCTCCGTATATTGTGAAACCCCTGCCTCCCCTGGATAAAGCCGTTCTGGTCTGAATGAATCATCTTAGGCAAGAGTGTCTCTAGTCTTATAGCTAATAGTTTGCAAAGTATCTTGTAATCATAATTCAACAGTGAGATTGGTCTATAAGAACTACAATGTGTTGCATATCCAATAAAGGCTGGATTAATTTATCTTTAAATATTTTAAATATTTCTATTGGTATTGTGTCAGGTGCAGGAGTTTTGCCCCCTTTCATGTTCCTTATAGCATTAGTAATTTCTTCTACTGTTATATTAAGCTCTAGTTCATCCATATTGTTTTCTGGTAGTCTAGGAAAATGCAGTTGATCCAAAAAGATTTTTTGTTTTGATGAAAATGACTTTAAATGCTCAGTTTTGTATAGCTGTTTATAAAAAGTACAAAAAGAGTCATTATATGTTTAGGATCAGCTGTGATCTGTCCTTCATCTGTAGTTATAGAGTTTATTGTTCTTTCAGCCTGAGTTTGTTTAATACGCCAAGCCAGTATTTTACTTGCTTTTTCACCCTGTTCATACTGTGACTGTTTCAGTCTTAGTAAACTTTTAGTAGCTTTATTTAATGACAAAATATTAAATTTAGCTCTGAGTTTATTTAACTCTAGAATTTGAGCATTAGATTTGGATATAAATATCTCTTCCTCAATATCTTTTATCTTTTTCTCCAAATGAACCAGTTCCATCCCGGATGCTTTAAAAAGCTTGTAAAACTGATCATTTGCCCTCTCAGGAAAGCTTTAAAGGCCTCCCATTTTATAGTCGCCGTAGTTTGAGTAGTGTTATAAGCAAAATAATAATCTATTTGCTTTCCAATATATTCTAAAAATTCTGGATCCTTTAACCAGAAAGATTGCAGTCGCCATCTAGTGGTAAATAATGGTAAGTTAGGTAAATTTAGTTGAAAGGAAACGGTGGAGTGATCTGATATAACAATACTATCATACCAGGATTTAGTTACCATGGGTACCAAAGATGCAGAAAGTAAGAAATAGTCAATTCTGGAAAAAAAACAAAAAGCAAACAAACAAAAGAAAACAGAGCCGCTCTCTAATAATAAAACTAATAAAATAGAAAAGTTAACTAAGAGTGGATGGTCAGATATTATAAAATAATAACAGTAAATTGCCGCCACAACGAAAAAGAATTAAATCAGGCCATGACACTTCTATACTCAAAGTATATTTGTTATTCACTAACTATATGGCCTGGAATGAAATTATCCTTAAATCCAACATTACAATCATGACAACAGAAGCTTTACCGGTAAGTGAACATTTGCCTTTCAGGTCGTAACGTTCTCTTGTCCATTTGGCTTGAGCTGTTGTACATATGAACTTGCCTCAGATGGATTAACAAAAATATGTCGGTCCCCTTGAAAGGTTATCAACATCCTTGCTGGGTAGATGAAGCCAAAACGGAGGTCCGGGATGCGAAGTGTTAACAGCTGGGTTTTTTTTACCGGGTCAAACAACCTTCGTTGTTTACAGAGCTCCACTGAGAAATCTGGAAAAAAACATGACTCTCTTGCCCTCATAAAGTACGCTGCCCTTTTGCCTGGCGATTCTTAGAACCCGAACCTTATCAGCAGAGTTTAAAAACTTCATTAACACCTCGCGGGGCCGTGTTGGATTTACTGTTGACTTTGAAACATCCCGGGGTCTCCCGATTCTGTGGGCTCGCTCAATCACTATGGGTACTGGGAAAGATTGAATCCCAAGCACCTCTGGGACCCACTTAGTTAGGAATTCACACATATCTGTGCCCTCTTCTCCTTCACGGAGACCCACCAAGCGAATATTATTTCTTCGACTGTCATTCTCCAGCTCTTCTACCTTGCGTGTTAGTATCTCCAACTTCGTTTCCAAAGTATTCGTAGCTTTAACAGCAGCAATGTCGTCCTCGTTTGTTCCAATTCTGTCCTCTGCCAGCGCGACACGGTTTGCCAGAAGTTGTATATCACATCTTGCGGCATTGATTTCGGCAAGCACAATATCAAATCTTTTCCCAAAGTCTACTTGCATTAACTGAAGTACGGATGTCGGGACAACTTCGCTAGCATTAGCATCCGTAGTTAGCTCATCTTCCGTGATCTCGCTAGCTTGTTGTTCCGGATCTTGAACCAGGTTAGGCTTTTGCTGTTTTGAGTGTTGCTTTGTAGTTTTGGGAGGCATCGTATATATTTTTTTTGAATTTGGCACTTCCAGTAAAGCTAGAATTTGATGTAAATTCGATTAAATTAGTAGTGAACTTCTTGAAAGTTAGGAGCGGCTCTACCACGCGACTGCTCAGCAGCGAACCATAGCGGAAGTCTATGGTCTTTGTTATTATGCTCAGCGTCTGTTAGTTCACGTTTTGACTGCACAATTGTGAGCTTTTTGTTATGCACAAAAACAACATTGTTTTCTTTTATTTATGGAGCATTATTATTTAATAAATGCTCATAATTTATTTCTGAGTAATTTTTTCATGTACATCTGTGCTGTATGATAATGAAAGTGCCTGTGTGACATCTGGGACACAGCTTTGACTAAGAACTCTCTTTTTGTTCTTACTTTATGGCTTTAAAAAAATATCGAGATATATATCGTCATCCAGCTAAAGAATATCGAGAAATGAATTTTGGGTCATATCGCCCAGCCCTACTTCACATAGTCTTCGTAATCATTGAGGGTCCAGATTTTCCTCTCAGGTCAGCGGCTCTTTCAAATCTCTAGTTGCAATAGCAGTTGCTTCTTCTGCATGTTGGAACACTGAGCTACTAGTTATTTCACCATTAGGTTTTAATACTTGTGCTTATCACACAAAATGCATGTGTGTATTTGTTATTAGTCAATACCAGATGACAATTAATCTGCACCAGTTTAAGAGCACCAGAGTGAACAAATTATCTCCAGAAGTATAGAACTAAATACACATGTGTAACATACTGTATCGTTAAATAATCTCGTCTGTAGGTCTGCCACAAACGATTATTTTGATAGTCGACAAGTCACCGATTATTTTTGCGATTAGTCGACCAATCAGATCATCATCCATTGGACGTAAAACGTACAGCTTATTGCACCAGCAGCATCTGCTCATATAACTATCATTAGCTTACAGCTTTAAGTGTTTACGTATGTGCTAACTAAAAGTAAAGACAAGATGAATTAAATTTTAATGAAATCTGCAGGTTGTTTCAGTGGAGTTTAATAAACTCAGCCGTCTGCTCCTTACTATCTAAAATATAACAGGACACCGGAGTAGATTCTCCAGCATCTCACACTTCTGATAATCAGCTGTCTGCTTGACATTTATTCAGCTGTGTAAAAACTTTAATCTCAGCCAAACCGATTTACTCAGGAACAAATAAAATACTGAAAAAAAGCCAAACAATAACATTTGTAAGTTATCTGAATGACTTATATATCCTGTTTAACCTGAGTAGCAAAAGACAGCGGTGGGTTTGAAAACGATTTGCGGGGAGTCCGGTGTTCTCACGGCTCTAGTGAGCCTAGCCCCCGGCTCGCTATCGAGCTAGTGGGTAACAGACGTCTCCGAAAACGTCGGAGCGCTTTTGAAAATATGTGGTGTCCTGATAAACTGAGCAGATATTTGAGGTTTACACAGCTACATTCTCGCCTGAAAATATGTTAAACGTTTATTTTGTGACCCAGAAAGAATAATAAGAGTAATATTAAAACTAACTAGCTGCCACCATTGTTGGAAACTGAGCTGGGCTGCGCTATGAATTGTGGGACACAGCTTCTTCTTCTTCAGGGTTTAACGGCAGCTGGCATCCTTGTACATGCAGTGCTGCCATCTTCTGTTTCAGTCCGTTATTACACTCTTAAATTCTACTACTTATTCCTGCGTCTTTTGGGATCTTACAAAGCTTCAAACGACGCGTCGACTATCAAATTTGTCGTCGACGATTTTAATACTCGTGACTAGTGACTAATCGTGGCAGCCCCACTCGTCTGTTACTGTTACTTTACTGGAGCAACTGTAACCCACATAATTTCCTTAGGTATTAATAAAGTATGCTGATATGGATACCCGACAGCTCTTAGTTTATCTTGGGTTCTTCAGTAGCTTGTTCCTCAGCCCGACCTGTCTCTGTGCCTGCTATAGGATCCCAGGTCCTGCTCAGAGCTACGTTGTGCCTTCCAGCAAAGCCTGGTCTACTGGCAGCATCCCTCCATACCCTGGCTGTCTCTGTTCCCTAGGATCAACGCTGAAAGGAGCTTCTTTGGCAAGAGCGCCCCCTGGGCTCATGATGCAACAATACAGCAGAGTCTCATGACAGAATGGTGAGGCTGACAGGGTGACAAGGTTTTACTGCAATGATTCATTTTTCTCTCTGTCCTGATTTTAAATGAATCAAGATGCGATTGAATCACAGACTTTCAGCTTTAACTCGACAGATTTTAATAAAAATATTGTTTGTTTAGGAATTGCAGCCATTTTTATGTATAACTGACTGATAGGTGGTTTCACTGATATGTCCTATTGATAAATGAAATTATTAAAAAAAACTGAACTTGATTCTAAGATTTGAGATCTTTACACTGGAGGTCCGAAGAGATGTAGATGAAAGAGGTCATTGTTAGGCTGAGTAGCCCCAATAAATCTGACAGAGAGAGAAGGAAGTTACGACCTCCTTAGACTGTGTTTTAGTATCAGGGACCTTTTTTTCCGCCGAGTTATCAGCTCTGTCACAGTTAGCTAACACAAACCCAGTCTGTTAGCAGCAGCCAGCTAACCATCGGACCCAGTGACATCATGCTCTGTACTAGCGCTAAACATGTTTAAACACTTCTTTCCTGAATCCAGCTTCACAGGTGGGGTTAAATCTCACACAGCAGGGTTGCACATTAAATGAACCTTTGTACAGTGAAGTGTTTCATGGCCAAGTAAGAGCAGCCACACAATGAAGTAGCATTTTTAGGTGGAGCTCCATGGTGATGCTCTGCAAAAAGACTTCTGACATTGTTGTATCTCCTGGACCAGGTGACGTATGCGTGTGTTCAGCTGTGAGTTTGAATGTAACTTTACTGTAGCTGTGACAAACAGGTCAGGTGTAGTTATAAAGTGAAACGGGTGTTTTAACGCCAGCCTGTATCCAGTAAAGGTTTTAGTGGAGCTTCCAGGAACAGGTGCTGCCTTGTTGAGGTCTTTTTTGTAATTCAAAATACTCGATGCAGCCAGAGTCAAATGAATGCTGTGTGTACTGTGAAACTGCTGAACACTGGCTGCTGTGTTCTGTGTACTGTACATGTATTCAGTGGCATTATTCCCACACTCCTTCCTTTGTCCATGTTTGTTGCTCAGGTCCGTCAGTCTGTCATCTCTCTACAGTCTGTTAAAGGCCAGACTGTGTCCGTACTTCTACCTCTGTTCCTATCAGGTAGGTGTTAATATGCAATCTGAACTGTGCTCAGCAACACCGTCCTTCAGCTCATCTGTTTCATTGTCAGTTCACAGTGTTGTTCCGGGCAGCAGGTCTTGGAGGATCCAGCAGCATCACTGCTTTCATTTCCCCCACAACGAGGGGCCTCAGAGAGGCAATGAAGGCTGAAGGTGAGAGCTGAACTGTAGCTTTGGTCTCAAAATTAATTTTCATTTGATACATTTACAGCCGTAAAAGGCTGACAAGGTATCGTTGTCAGCCGGCCGGGCAGGCAGCGTGGACAACCAACATTTTCTTTCCACTCGTCTGAAATGTGACATGTAGTGGCAGTAAAATAGTCCACAAACCTGACCGCTGTATGAAAAAGCTTTGCCTGTAGTTTATTCTTTAAGACATGACTCAAATAAAAAAGTACAAGAAAAATTAGCTGTAGGAGTCAAACAATGTCAGACCTCTAGCCTGAGGTTAGGACTGAACAGAGGACATGACAGCTTCATCATTCGCTGCTCCTCACTGATCAGTTTACCCATATAGGTATAGAGTTCACCCTCCCTCTGCTGGAGGAACAGAGGAGGTGCAGGGAGGCACAGAAGCAGACCATTCACCAAGAGGAGGAGCAGGAGGAACAAGAGGTCACGTAAGTGCTGCTCTTTCATTGTCTGTGCTCAGTAGGGCTGGGAGCTGTCGGGGTTCTGATTCTGATCACTGTTTTGAAAATATGTGTAAAATATCAGTTTGGACTCACTCAGCAGTTTCCACACAGCTTCATATCATTCTAGAATAGCTGACTTCTCATACAGCTAATAATAAATAATAATACTTCCTTTTTTAAAATGAAAAATCTTTGGGTAGTTCACATCTGGCGGAGCTGCCAGATGGGAAAGATTTTTAAAAAGACGATTGAAGAGACAAACACGATGTCTGAGCGGCCATCAAAGTCAAGTCAAAGTCAACTTTATTTGTCAATTCTACCACATGTACAGGACATACAGAGAATAGAAATTTCGTTACTCTCAAACCCTAGATGAAATAGCAAAAGAACATTTAAATTGGCCATGAGCCAATTTAATAGTCGATGCGTCATTTGAAGCTTTGTAGGATCCCGAAAAACGCAGGAATAAGTAGCAGGACTTAAGAGTGTAATAACGCCTGAAACAGAAGATGGCAGCAATGCATGTAAAAGGGTGCCAGCTGCTGTTAAACCCCGAAGAAGAAGCGGAAGAAGCAGCAGCTGATATGGAAGAGTGGAACTCGAATCTGCATTCATGAGCAGACCTGGAGGCTCCCACCATGTGGAGGCCTTGGAAGGATACAACATCTGATTCTATAAATGATTTTATTAAAACAGCTCAAGAGCCCTGAGTGGAGTCAAACTCAGAATACAGCAGCAAAACTCGAAGCAAGACATTTGATCCCAGACACCAGCCCTGCTGCCACAATAAAAGTGTACAGGCTGGTAGTGTACAGCAGGGCAAACAAGGCAGTGAAGGATTTAAGGAGACCAAGGGGATCTGCTTCACAGGACACCTCGAGGCGGAAACTGAGAAGCGCCCAAGTCAGGACTAGAGATGGCACGATACCACTTTTTTATGTCCGATACCGATATCATAAAATTGGATATTGGCCAATACTGATATGAATCCGATATAGTGTTTTTTAATCAATGAAACTTTTTTTTAAATATCTTGCTGCATTTTGTATAAGTTCATACTAAAGTTTAAATAAACAAACAAACACTAAAGCTATTCTGTTATACCTGTATGTAAAAAACACACTGCACCCAAAATATTTCATAGTTCAGCAACACTGATCAATCTAATAAACTTAAACCTGCTCCATCCTCCCTACTCTGGTATTTTAAATAGTACTTAGCAGAAATATTAAACAACTTAACTAATAGGGCTGCAAACTCCCAGCAAAAAAAGAAAATAGTGAACCCCACCCTCCACCTCATGATGCTTAATCGACGTAATCAACTTTAATTTGATGCAGTGTGAAAAAAAAATGCACAGAAATAAATTATTTTTCAAGAATAATTAAATAGATTCAACATCTTTCTTCAACAGAACTGCACAGATTGAAAAAGTAGTATAGCTTACTAGGGTATATTAGACTTAACAGTTACTATATACAGTAATGGACTTCTATACATTTTACATCAGATTAAAACTTTGGGTGTAAGAGTCAGATAATTATTTATTAAAAACTAGACATTTTAAATGAGAATAAGAAAGAAAAGTATGTCTCTGTGCCCCCTTTTCCCTGTTCATGCCCTATCGGCCCCCCTGGCTAAACTTTGCTAGATGCGCCCCTGCACAGTTACCAGCGTCAGCTACGTAGAAAAAGATCCTGGAGTAGAAAGTAATATTAAATACACGTTTAAGCTTATCAAGCTGCTGTTGTTCAGCCGCTGGTTTCCTCTTTCTGGTGCAAAGTGGGCGATAAACAAACAGGAGAGACGGACTCGCGACAGAAAAGCCGATCAGCTGATCATTGATCAGTTTCATGATTGAAGTAGCAGCAGGAGAGAGAGAGAGAGAGGCAGTCGCTAACGCTGGAATGCTTTACAAACATTCAGAGATGAACTTACACACTTGCTTTACTTCTCTCTGGGATAACTTCCTCGGAGATGAAATGCCGGTTTGGTAGCAAGGCTACAAATGCTCAACCAGACCGCCGACAGGTCTGGCGCACCACAGCCGCTCTATCACGTGATGCATACTGCTCCCACGTGCTACGGTTATGAGCCGAGTTAGGAGTTGTCGCAAGTTCTGTGAGCTGCTTTTTTGATATTTAATGGATCGGATTACATTTTTTATTTCTTTTTTATATCCGATCCAGTAATTTAGGTCTGATACGTAATATCGGATCGGTCCATCTCTAGTGAGGACATATGAGAGCTAACAGAGCAACCCTGCAAAGCTTCCAATGGCTGTGCTAAATTACAACTTTGCAACTGAAGGCAACAGTTTGAAAGAACTGCATGGCAATAATGAAGAATTTGGGTAAGAGAATGTGCAGGTAGAGAAGTCGACACCAAGCATGTGGAGTAATGCCATCGCTGGAATGTTTAATAACTGATCGTGGTTCACATTTCACTTTTATGGAACCACATTTTCTTGGTTCCTGCGTGGACAGAACTCCGGTTCTCAGCGGAGTCGCCTTCTCACAGAATTATTCACTGAAGCTGGTTCGTGTGGACGTTCATACAAGCGCAGTACCACACTATGGATTCAAATACTGGATGGAGCAGCCAAGTACTGGCAACACTTAGTACTACAGATGTTTCTTCTAACATTCATAGTTTCCTGGCCTTTGCACTGGATGCTTGGACCGCTGACAGCAAGGCGAGTGCACCAGGGAGTGTCTGGCCTTACTATATCATTGAACCCAACTTTCAATGACTTGGTGGGTTATGACTGTTTGTATGTGCATGATGACCAGGTACCCCTATGCCTAACATAAGCATAATTCAGACTATCCACTGAATAATGAAACATTTGGTGAAAGATCGAATCTAAATGGACAAAATGCACAGAACACACTTTAGAAGTTGTTGTTTTTTTTCCTGTTGCATTAAGGGGGCTCTGCTGGGTTAGCTACATTATCCCTCGCACACCAAAATAGCTAACGCTAAAATGAAGTTCTTCCAGCTTTGTTTTCTCTCTCTCATTCTTTCTGTTTGAAAATATCCATCAGTGTGCTTCATAGTTCTGCTACAGCTCACGTTTGGTCACCACGTAACTCAACTGTTAGAACAAAAACCAACCAAATGCAAAATCAAGTACGTAGTATGATTACCCTTCATGTAAATGGTTTGCACAACCCAATCAAGAGGAATAAAGAAAGGATTTAATTAGATTGCAGCAGAGGCTTCGGTAGTCCGAATACACAGTGGAGATTAGGATATTCATGCGTCAGATACAACTGATCTAATACTTTTAAGAGACTCAGATGCCTGGATTATTCTTGTTAATTAGGTTAAATTAAATGTTAATTAAACAGGGAATGACTGGAATAACTTTTTGGGCAATAAAAAGAAACCTGCACCCTACAGACTTAACACAAGCACTCTACAAAAGATAAGAAAAGTAAAAAGTTTAGTTATTTTTATGATAAAGACCCAAGGACCATAAAACTGTTAGCAAGGAGAAGCAGGGAGCACCACATATGAAAGTCTACTTTAACGATGGTAAGTTAAGCCATAAAGGCCTGTAGAAGGAACTAGATATAACCAGTCGTCATGCTTTAAATATACCATAAGGAAAAATGAGGCACTATTAACCTGGAAATTGTACAAGTGTAATCAGTCAGACATAAGAAGAACCTTTTGTTGTGGTGTTTTTGTGCCATCGTGTGTAAATGTGGTCTCAATGTATAGGTGCTCCAAGCTGAGCGATACAGTTGATGGAGGAGACCATGATGGAGACTACAGAGATGAAGACAGCACTTTGTCTTGGCTGAAAGAGATGGGAGTCCAGGACAAAATCAAGAAGCCAGACCTCCACACCCTACAGCTGTATCCTCATTAGCACTGTCACGTTAGTCTGTTTTACATGTACTCTGTGTGTTTTTCTGTGACAACTCCTTGACCTCTTCTCTAGTCATAAGGAGGGCCACGTCATGTCTGTGGACCATAAGCCTGAGTCTGTGATATGTGTGAAAGGACTTCACACTTTCACTCTCATCAACTTCTTCATCAATTGGAAGGGTGTGGTTGCTTCATCCGGCTCCCAGGCAGGGTTACCGCCCACACTGTTGGCTCCCAGTGCTTTTAGAGGAGCTACAATGCACACTCTGAAGGTGTTTGGAGCACACACACGAAGCTCTGTCTGTAACCATCTCACGTATCATTTATACTTCTGAGTTGAATTTGACACTGTGTGTGATTTATGCTTTGATAGAGCCGTTGTGTGAACGTGAGAAGTCAAGTTGGTTCTTCCTACCAGAACATCAGCAGTCTGGAGATCACAGGTACGCAGCTGGACAAGCAGACTTTTGTCTCGTATCAGTTCTCAGCTCCCACTGTGTGTGTTAGTGTTCAGTATACTTGTACTTGCCACACTGCAGGACCTGTCCTCCCCTCGTCTCTCCATGCTATCCTAACGTTACTTCGGCCTGCGCAGAAAGGAAACTTCTCAGCTGCGCTTTACACACATACTCCTACCGCGGTTATGAACGTACACAGCACCAAGCAGCAGGTAACACACAGAAAACATGAAGCTGCTTTTTGTTTGATTCATGAATGTCATGCATGTATGAGCTGTAGCCTGAATGTGATCAAATCAACTTTAATGTCAACTTTACTTCTTAGCAAGCAACCTGCAGATGATGCCTAAACCATAACCAGGGTTATCTGCATGTAACGTGTGAAGCCTCTGTCTTCTTCACACAGTCGGGCCAGCCACTTAATTCACGATAATTTACTAAATGTACCCACTGAGGCGCTCAGGTTTCTGGCACGTGCATTGGTAATTTAAATAATGCAGATGTTGAACGAGCTAGTTTGCATGGCTGGTTTTGCTGTTTGTCTGTTAACCTGTGTCAACGTGCTGTCCACAGCACTTAGTGCCAGCTAACAACCTCAGATTTATTCTAAAATAGGAGTTGGAGAGAAAGTGTGAATTAGTGTAGGGGTATTTATTCTGTGAACACTTTGCAGGTTGGCGAGGCCTCGGTAGAACTGTCCTCTTGTGGTCTCCATCCTGCTTCCATCCAGCAGCTGCAGCAGCCTTCCACCCTGGGAAAGACAGCCCTGACACACATCACCATGAACAACTACAGCTACACATGGAAGAACTAAGAACGTGCTGAGAGTTTACACAACACAAAGAAGTTTGCATTAATTTGAGTTAACAGCTGCAATCCTGAAACTCAGATTCCACTGTGACGCTGTGTGCATACTGGAAGAGATTCACAGCTACACGCTGACCAGAAAGTGAAGGGTGTTCCATGACTACAGCGGGCAAAATAACCACTGGTGATGTGAAGTAGACGGGATTCAGAATAAAAGTTTATTCATTTTCAGGCGTCAGGTGAAAGCCTGAAGTGCTACCTGTGGGAATGAAGAATATTGTTGATTTACAGGGTAGTGGTATCTGGGCAACTGGGGCCTGGAGCATCAGCAAGCGACCAACCACCAGCTTCAAAGCAATGTGTGATGAGCGAATCACTTCCGGCATGTACACAGCTTAAGTGTCTGTTTATGTTGAGGTTTCTTTTAAGCAAACTTTATTGCACTGCACCGGATGTGATTATTTATTAAACTCTATATTGCTCAATTACTTTTAATCTTTCTTCTCATACAAGATTTATCAACGATAAATGCTGGAATGTTTTCAGGTACTGGAATGCTGATGAAATAAATTGTTAAAGTTACTGAGCTCGAAAGATTTATTAACTGCAGTATCAAGAAAACATGGTGAGCAAGTTTCTTGCTTTGATTTTTTCAACATATTAGATGGGTGGATGAAGTCATTTATCAACTCCAGTTAAATAAAAGGAGAACATGAGGAAAGTAAGAGCGAGGCCGTCTGCCAGGACTGCTTGAACAAAAACCTTTTGGGCATTGACTGTCACTGACAGTCTCCATTAAACACAGTTCTTTCCTTAAATACATGCAGGAGAGCACATAAGTGGTCCTACAGGTGCACATGTGCTGTCAAACTAAAAGACGCGCACCAGATAAGAAGTTGCAACGCGCGTTTGCGTACATAAGATTTTCTGGAGGAGGACAGACATTTGTTTAGAACTCTTAAAAATGTCGAAGAAGCAAGCTCCTTTAAATGGACTGATTCTTAAAGAGCGCTTTTCTACTCTCTCGGAGTACTTAAAGCGCTCTATACAACATGCCACATTCACCCAATCACACCCATTCTCACAAGCACTTCATCTATACTGAGTGCTATCTAACTACATTCACACTTCGACGGACGCATCGGAGAGCAACTTGGGGTTAGTATCTCAAATTCAAATTTTATTTGTCACGTACACAGTCATACACAGTACGATATGCAGTGAAATGCTTAGACAACTGCTCGTGACCTAAAGAAAAAAAAATGAAAAGGCTATGAATAAGATAGGCAATAAATATGAAAAATTAGAAAGGGTAAATTTAACTAGGAAGGAAAAAAATATAAATTAAGGTTAAAAATGAAATAACTGTACAACACAAATTAGAATGAAGGGTAAATTTAACTGGGAAAGAATAAGATAAAATATATAAATTAAAATTGAAAATAAAATAACTGTACAACAAAATACACAATACACAGTATAGAACTATATAAGAATGTATGAAGAAATATAAATAAATAAATATATATATACACAATAACAGCAGCTGTACAAGTATTAACTGGAAATGAAGAATATAGTGACCAGTGTTGTGCAATCCACATTATGTCTTGTGCAGTGCAAATATGCTTAAAGTGATTTAAGTGATGAAGTGAAAACAATGTCCAGAATGTCCAGTGTGTGTGTAAGAACTATATGTGTGGGTCAGTACTGTGTGGTGGTGTGATTGAGAGACCGTATCGCCTGCGGGAAGAAGCTCCTCCTTAGTCTCTGTGTTGGTCTTCAGGGAGCGGAATCGCTTTCCTGACCTCAACAGAGAGAACAAAAGAGAATCTTGCCCAAGTATACTTCAAATTCAAATTCAAATTTTATTTGTCACGTACACAGTCATACACAGTACGATATGTAGTGAAATGCTTGGACAACTGCTCGTGACCTAAAGAAAACAAAAAAGGAAAAGGCTATGAATAAGATAGGAAATAAATATGAAAAATTAAAAAGGGTAAATTTAACTAGGAAGGAATAAAATATAAATTAAGGTTAAAAATGAAATAACTGTACAACAAAATACACAATACACAATATAGAACTATATAAGAATGTATGAAGAAATCTAAATATAAATAAATATATACACAATTCAATTCAATTTTATTTATATAGCGCCAAATCACAACATAAGTCGCCTCAAGGCGCTTCATAGATACAGAGAAAAACCCAACAATCATATGATGAGCAAGCACTTTGGCAACAGTGGGAAGGAAAAACTCCCTTTTAACAGGAAGAAACCTCCGGGAGAACCAGGCTCAGGGAGGGGCGGGGCCATCTGCTGCGACCGGTTGGGGTGAGAGAAGGAAGACAGGATAAAAGACATGCTGTGGAAGAGAAACAGAGGTTAATAACAGATATGATTCAATGCAGAGAGGTCTGTTAATACATAGTGAGTGAGAAAGGTGACTGGAAAGGAAAAACTCAATGCATCATGGGAATCCCCGCAGCCTACGTCTATTGCAGCATAACTAAGGGAGGATTCAGGGTCACCTGGTCCAGCCCTAACTATATGCTTTAGCAAAAAGGAAAGTTTTAAGCCTAATCTTGAAAGTAGAGATAGTGTCTGTCTCCTGAATCCAAACTGGAAGCTGGTTCCACAGAAGAGGGGCCTGAAAACTGAAGGCTCTGCCTCCCATTCTACTTTTAAATACTCTAGGAACAACAAGTAGGCCTGCAGAGCGAAGTGCTCTAATAGGGTGATATGGTACTACAAGGTCATTAAGATGGGGCCTGATTATTTAAGACCTCGTATGTGAGGAGCAGGATTTTGACATCCAGACTGGGGGAGCCTGGGATCGAACCTCCAACCTTCCGATCAGTAGGTGACCTGCTCTATCTGCTGAGCTACAGCCACCGAAGAAATTACTTTGGTGTTCCTCCACTTCCAAAGAAATGTCAGCAGGAGTACGAACAGCAAAAGAAGTGCGTATTCTCAGAAAAGTGGTTGCAGGAGGTGAGCTGGGTTCAAAGCAATGAAGAACGCACAGAGATGTGGTGCAGAATATGCTGTGAAAATCATTTGAAGCCAGCTCACCTTATCTTGCGTACATAAGATAAAATCTTATGTAAGCAAACGTGCGTTGCAACTTCTTATCTGGCGCGTATCCTTTATTTTAACAGCGCATGCGCACCTGCGGCCCACTTGTGCACCCCTGAATATATGTACACTAACACAATCATTCATTACCTAGGGTTACCTCTTAAAGTCTTCAAACACCGGAAGAGACACCCAAGCACAAAGAAAAAGCTCAGAGAGTGGAGACTGCACACAAAGGAAGCATCGGTGATCATCGGAGACTCCAATGTGGGCATGATCCCTCCATATGTAGCGGAGGGAGTACAAATTGACAGCTTCCCAGGAGCCAGATGGGGCCATGCAGAGATCCATCTAGATGAAGCAGACTATGACACATCGGTGGAGAAGCTGGTTCTCTCCTTCAGCCTGAATAACAGGCGTCAGAGGGATAAAAATGCACCAATAACGGAGCTGAGAAGAACGCTGAGGTCGGCACAAGAAAAGTTCCCCCAAGCTGACATTTATATCCCAGTGATTAACTTCTCTTCTGCTCTTCCCAAAACAGAACAAGACACATTATTGCACATAAACAATTTCATTACAGGTCTAAAGGAGCACATTGCTGCACTACCTGCGGATAAATTGAGCACGGAATCAGACAATCTCCGCTGGACTGACAAGACTGCAGAGCACATGTTGGATCATTGGAATGATCATGTTAATGGGGCATCTCCATGAAACCAATTTGAGTGACTGATTTTATGTATTTCTGTGCTTGAGGGAGGCTTCAGATGCCATTATGTGAGAGTTTAACCCCAATACAACCCACTAGAGGGTGCTGTAACTCCAATTAAGTGAATTTTCCCCTTCTCTTTACTTTTTTCTTTTTTCCTTCACTTTTTACTTGTATAGGCCCTTTTATGGCCATCCCATTATAAACTCCTGGCCCTGAGGCCTTCCCTAACCTTAACCCCCTTTAACCCCATGCAGGGACTTCATTCCGGCCCTAAACCTAACCGCCTGGAGCCCCAACCGGACATTGGGCCCTAATTTCAATCCCCATCTTCTTCCAGTCCTAAACCTAACCTCTGGGTTCCCTAAGCCCAGCTTCAACCCCCTTATTCGGGACAAGAGAGGACACTTCCCTCCTGGAGAGCAATCCGTGAGTGACGTGGGGGCCCGGGATGGGAACAGGTATGGACTGTGCATGGAGGTTGGCCACCTTTGGTGGCCAACCTCCCAACTTGAGCTCCCCCTAACCCGCCCGTGCCGCCTGGCCCCCCACTCGGGTCACCCTATGTCCTCACATTGCAACAACTGAGAGGAAAAGGGGTCCCCAACTAGGGGCATCAGCTGAACTGGACAATAAAAAGATGTGCCTTTTGTGTATTTTGATTGTGTACATAGCTCAGAGGATCATTATAAGCTCTGTACATCCATTATTGTTTACAATCTGAAGCCCAATTCTGATTTGATGTTTTTTAATAATAATAATAATAAATTTTATTTATGAGCGCCTTTCAAGTCACCCAAGGACACTTTACAATAGGATAAAACACTTAGTAAAACAATGGCAGAATAAGAACAATAAAACAAAAGCACAAGGTAAAATTAGCAGTGGATTCACAGTGAACATGCAGATTTGAACAGATGAGTTTTGAGTTGGGATTTAAACTGGGGGAGAACCAATGTTTCTTATTTCTGGGGGCAGAGAGCTCCACAGCCTGGGAGCAGAGCAGCTGAAAGCTCTAACCCACTTATTGGGACAATTTATGTTATTATGAGGACTTTTTATGGACAAGCATGATGGGCTCAACATAAAAGAAACTTTTTTGAGGAAGCCCATGTCATGGCAAACTGTTCTATGGGTTATACTCATGACATGATAAGTATGTTTATATGTTTTACAGACTTTGAACGGCCATTTTGCCTTACTACTGTTCATTGGTACGGTCTTATAATGTGGAGATTGATAATTTGTTTTCCAACGGTTCCTGAAAGCAACATGCCTGTGTGCGACCAATCAGAACGGTGTTTTATAAGGACCTTTGACCCTAAGCATGAGACTCTTTGTTATTGGTTATTTTAGCTGGGAACTCTAAGCATTATGGGAAATGTGGTCTGATTCACACAACACTGCATGGACTTTCTGTTGAGCACACACCTCCTGCTTCGAAAAAAAAATATTGAAACCGAAAAAAAATATTGTAACTGAAATAAATGTACTGAAAAATCTTGTATTGAAACTGAAAAAAAATTGATAGTGAAAAACAATTAATTGAAACTAATTTCTTTGTTTCCGCTTACAATTTTTTTTTTCAGTTTCAATCCATTTTTCGGTTTCAAACCATTTTTCAGTTTCACTCTGCTGGCACTGTTTTGGCGTCGGGGGTCGCGCTGGGGGGGGGGGGGGGGGGGGGGTATTTGCATACATTATAATGCTGACCAATGACTGGAGAAAACACTGACGACGCGGCTGCGGTCACGGACAAACTTGCATGTGTCTGTTCTAGTGATGGGATTTCCGGCTCTTTTTAGAGAGCTGGCTCTTTCGGCTCGAGTCACTAAAAAGAGTCGACTCTTTCGGCTCCGAACCGGCTCTTCAGGTTGTTTTGTTGCTTGAATTAATTTATTATTAACAATAATATAAAATTATGCACAAAAGGAATTACTGATGTAAAAAAAAGTGGTTTTATTTATATATGTTTATATATAAATATGTGTGGTGGCCCCTAGAGACAAAGCACGTACAAACTCCAAAACACATTTCTAGAGTTAACTGAACTCCCAAAGCAGAGCTACCTAGATCACTGAAATTACACAATTGAAAGCATATGTGTATTGCCTGGGCCAGGTCTGAGTCCAGCTTTGCCAGGTCACATGACACAGGAGTGTGCTCTGATGTCAGCAGGCAGGTCAGTGGAGCCCTCTGGTGACGGATATATGCCAGTAAAACAGGAGGAGGCCTGAGAACAGACAGCAGGCGTAACTAGCAGGACAAAGTAGCATGTAGTACTTGAAGGAGTCATCACAGCCAATCAGTTCTCAGGAAAATGGAACATCACATAAATTTTCTCTTCTTTGATTTTCATCAATGTATTTTTCTGTCAATACTTCTGCCTGATTAGAAGCTCATAGGCAGTTACTGTCACTCTACAATAAAATAATGAAAAGGCTGCCCTCTCTGCCATCCCACTAGCTGACCTAACTGACACAAGTAAACTGTGCTAAGATGCCCTACAAGGTTCTTGGCCACATACATATAGATATACTTGGCTGAAGAAATCCTTCCATGAAGCTCCCAGCACACATTTTTGATGCTTCTGTCTGTGGCAGAGCAGGTTTGGAGCTCGGCAGAGACTTGGCGACTTTTACTGACTATGCACCCCTACCCACATGTATGATTTAGATTTATACTTATGTGGCAGCTATTCACTGGCCTGACAAAGTTATTTTAAATGATATCATGTCATGAACAGAGATGGGCAGTAACGCGTTACTTGTAACGCGTTACTGTAATCTGATTACTTTTTTCAAGTAACGAGTAAAGTAAGGGATTACTATTGCAAAAACGGTAATTAGATTACCGTTACTTTCCCATAGGAACGCTGCGTTACTGCGTTACTAAAACCGTGATTTTTTGCGAGAATGTCTCATGATAGTGACGTAAGCGAGTGCGCCGTTAGTGACAACAGCTGTGTGCAGATCAACAATGGATCACATATCGATTGTGGGAGAGAGTATGAGCGTGCAGCGTTTAAAGCGTGGAAGTACTGACCTTACTTTGAGTTTGATTCCATAAAAAGTGACAAAAACATTAGTGTCCGCTGTGCGTGGGAAGAAAACTTCTTTTTACAGCGAAAAAACCCCTAAACTTCCAAGCAAGCACCGAGTGCGCTACCACGTAATGGGAAATTCACAGAGACACTCGCGGATTCTTCAACTGACCGTGGCACACCTGCACCAGGGTAAACCTCCGCCTGCCCCACTCCTGCTTTACAGGTGAAAATAGAGCAACAGGACCGCTGAGTCTTTGACTTTATTTATTTTCTGCTGTGTTTTACTTGCATCTATTTGAAAGAGTGAGTGTAAACACAAAAAATATTTTATTTTATGTGCTGGAATGTGTAGAAAATAGGTTTAAATGTTAAACTAATTTATTCAAGTCAGAGAATGTTGCATATAATTAAATTTTTGCTTGATGCATAAACTTAAAAGATTAAAACTGATAAAACAAGTTAAAAAAAAGAGAGACTTTTCCATTTGATTACATTTTGTATGATGGATTATGTAGAAAAAGTAGAACTGGGCTGAAAGATCTATCGCTTTATAACCTCTTCAGGTTGTAAATCGTGGTTTTAAAAAGTAACTAAGTAACTAAGTAATTAATTACTTTTGAAAATAAGTAATCAGTAAAGTAACGGGATTACTTTTTTGGGGAAGTAATCAGTAATAAGTTACTGATTACTTTTTTCAAGTAACTTGACCAACACTGGTCATGAATAACACAAGTTATTTTCCATGAAAAGTAAAAATGGTGAAATTCTCAAAAAACGAATGAGACATGCATGTAATTTGACATATTTTGTTGTTTTGTGTGTGTGTTTGTCTGTGTGAAGTTTTGATGTGTATTGTTATGAAATAAATATATATTCTTAATTTTTGTTTTATAGAGGCCAGACTAGGAGAACGCCAGTTTGAGCACAATGTCACAGAGGAAAACTGCATGCTTTTGCAGAGAACAGGAAGTTTTAGTGCAGAGCTGCACAGGCGTATTAATAAAATACAGGAAACCAGACAAAAAGCAGAACTAAGTAAACTGTGTGTCGGTGTGACGCAGTGCAGAAATATATATACGGATTTAGCTGGCAAAGAATTCAGACCTGAGCTTGTGTGTTTGTGTGGCGGGTCTCCATTTTCGGAAATGCAAACATAAAGATCATTTTTGGAGCTTGACCACTCTGAGTCCAGTCTTTGTCTGTCGCCAAAAAATTCAAAAGAATGGAATTTAATAGTATCTCAAAGCACAATTTTGGAAACACTGGAAAGACCTCAAGACATTTTTTCTTTTGCTTTCTATGTAAACAAAAATTCCCACCAAGGCTTTTCATTGTGAAATTTAGTGTGTAGAGAAAATACCTGTGCCAGGTTGTCTCCATCTAGTGGTGAACATGGCCTTACCACTACATCAGGTGAGTTTTTCTCTGTGCACAGTGACACAAAACTCATTCAGCAACGCAAACTATTTAAAAAATGATGTAGGCAGATCAAGGCAATGTTACAGATTCAGTAAGAACAGAAGTTTATCGCAATCCTTCAAATATGCAGGGCGTCACACTAACGCAGTTGCTTATGTCCAGCATCGCTCTGTTATTATCAATTTGATTCAAAACGTGTCCAGTTTAATGTCTTAAACTAAACTGGCATTAAAGTTTCAATGAACTAAAGGGGTCCCATGTGAGTCAGCACCCAGAAAGCTCGTCTCTTTTAAAAATGTGGCCATAAATACGAGCGCTGCTGGGATCTTAAAACACTGGGGCTAAATCCAGACCTGAAATCTTTGTTTCACTCAGTAACAGCACCTTTTTAATATATATAATAATAATAAAATGTCAAACATTATACGTTAGCTAAAGGTTGAAGTCACAGAACTATACTGAACAACAATGCAATTTGAGTTCTTCTTGTTTGTTCTTTATATTTGATTTACTGTAAGCAGCGGGAGTAAAACCTAAAGAAAAAATAGTAAAAACATGAATGAATCTCTGCTCTTACAGCTTTTATTGTGCCGTGATGTCTCCTTTGAAACTGTCCTCTTGCTCGTCTTTTGGATGCTCACCTCTTCTTCACCTTTCCTGTTCCTTTCACCAAACTGCTGCACTCTTGTTCTCTGCTCTCGCCTCCTGTTCTGGTTATAATTAGAATGCAATCAGCATGTGCCAAACAAACTTGCTCCAAATCGATCATGTTTGATATGATGATGAAGTTTTTAACATCTTATTTATCAACTTATTTGATGCACTGTATCAATCAATTAGTAAACAAATATCAGACTGTAGAAAAGCCAATAATAATGCACTGAGCAAGTTCATGCCATAAGAGCTAAATGGCCATCAAAGAAAATCCTGAATGCCTGATACAGGACAGGCCAACATTGAATGCAGCCACAGATGGACATCAGTCAGCTTTCTGCACTTTCCACCTGATCACATCTGTCCTCAAAGTCATGTCACTTCCTCTTTGGTTCATTTATGTTTACTTTTACATTTGCAGTTAAAATAACTTTAGTGACATAGTGCACACATTATTTCCTATGGACTGCTGGGTTATCTTGGTTTATTTAAGTTAGTATTTTTAAAGGTGCAGTCAGTCATTTTTTAGGTTATTTGATAGAAAAAAGCATCTTGTACTCATAAACAAACAGAATAGTGGATAACAATGACACATTGTTAAACGTGTCATTGGTCACTGCTTACTTTCCTCATTATTTAAGCATTACTCATCCTTAGTATGTCATTTATAAATACAGATATACGTTCTTAGAAAGAACCACTTCTGAAACTGATCTCCTTACTCCAAGGAGCTTTTCTGAGTTATCATTGTGCCAGAGGAGGAGGGCATCCACTACTTCTTTCATTTCACCTGAGTTCACCTGTGGGAAAGCACAGCGCCGGATACCCTGAATATTTCTTTGAATTCAGGAGGACTTGGGAACTAATCTTGAGTGATTACTGAATTATCTGAATAAAGCCAATGAACCAGAGAAATTCTAAACTCCTAAACATCCCAGAGATGTCTGAATATATGTCTGCACCTTCAGACTCCAGATATGAAGGATCAAACCTGTTTTACCTCCAGTGTTGTGCCAAAAAGTCATCGTCTGACAAAAACTGATTTCCAATGTCTTTACTTATATTGGTAAATAGACTTTAGTGAACATGATTTAAAAAGGGTATATATCAAATTTAATAATGACCCATTTTTCCAAGTATATTTATAACTCTGTGTTATTGTAACTATATCAAAACCAACCCAGTCCTTTTGGGACACTTAAAATATGTTTAGAGAACTATTATTATATTTGTTGCAATTTCTGCTGTCCTCTTGGCCAGATTACTCTTTAAAAAAGTCATTTTAATGTCAAATGAATGAATAAGAAGTAAAAAAAGCCAAAAAGTGATTGCAGCTTCTACCTTGTGACAGGAATGTTGTTTGTGGCACAAGATGACTCGATATCACTCATGAGGGATACATTTGACATGTTTCACATATTATAGACCAAAAAGTTATCTATAGCAGTTTAAATATGATCAACTGGTTTTTGACAAATACCGGGAATTAGCTTATGGCAGATATGACTTTTTGACACAACACTGGCTAACTGACAAGACCTAGTTATAAGCTAATATTACGGCTGAATATTATTGCACCTAACCTTGGGCTCCAGTATTCTGAAATCCCCACTTCCCCTCTGAGAAACCACATGATTATGTAACAAATATGTCAGCTTACCAAAGAACAGAGGACAGTTTATTCAGGGTGTGACAGCACTTTACCACCTGTGTCCAACATATCGTACACATTTCTGGACTGGAGCACGTACATCCTTAAAAACTCCAGGACTTCATCACAGCCTCTCTCACATCCACTTCACATGTGTAGTTTACAGGAAACTTAAATAACACTGGCTGAATATGTTTGTAGCAGGATAAAATGAGGGTCCCTTATATGATGGGATTTAAACAGGGAGAAAGAAGAAAATGTTGGCATCAGTCCCAACACTTCACTTAATATCAAATTGAGACTCACTTGTGTTTAACCCTGGAATATGTGAACAGATTACTTATTGAGTCCTTTCTCAGTCCATGGGTTGTAAAACCACAAAACCCTGCATCTGTAGTAAGAGAAAGCGTCTGTGGCAATAACCATACAGCCTTTGTGAATAAGAAAATGGCTGGCCAGGAATTTTTTTTTAAATTTTTAAAATGTATAGAGCTAAATATGAAACGTGTCTGTGAGTCCTTCAGTCCAAATACTAACCCTGAGCTACCTCTGAGAACCCCACAGTTTACTCCCCAGCTGACTGTCGCGAAAGAGTCGTAAATCACCGGCATTGTAAAACTTTAAATTATTCCAGGGCGTGTTAAAAACAAAACACCAAACAGATGTACTGGATATTAAACGGCATCAAACGACTAAATTAACACAGGGTTACAATTACATTCTACCATCGTCACATCAAGAGTTTATTCATTAATCATCAGAGTTCAACAATGTTACATCCAGTTGAAAACAGCTTCACTAACGCCAGCAAAACAGGCTAACAGTAAATAAGAGCACAAAAACAGCCGTGCTTATCGACAGCTCGACATATCCTCAACAACTCACCTCAGTATGGCTGCCATCGGTCACCTTTTAACCGTCCGTTTTCCAGCCTCTTGCAGAAAATGAACGCTTACGCGGTACACAGTACACATATACAGTATATTGATTTTATTTGGTTTTAGAGTTTAACCTGAAATCTTTGGCTGCTGAGCAGCAGAGCTCCAAAGCGTCCCCCTGTAACCATGGTTACGCAGAGGCGTAACAGTGTTCCAACAGTGACGTCACATACTAGAACCTGTGTCAGACTGATACCTGGATCAGTCTGCAACTTTTATTGGCACTTTTCTGCTGAGATCCGGAGCTCGTGGGCCTGGCGGCCTGGGATCAGATGAGTTGCTGTGTTTTTCATGGAGAAAAAATAATTAACATGGAATAATGTCAGTCTCAGATGGAAAAAAAGATGCAAGCAAAAGAGGATAGCAGATTGAAAAGAGATTTCTTCTCAATCTGCTCAATTTTGCTCTGATAGAAATCTTAATTAGTCTTTTTGGGAATTTTTTTTTCCTCCATTAGATTGTTTGTGGACAAATTTGCAAAAATACCAGATTTTACAATCACGGAACAAACTAGAGTAAAGAACAAATTGCCTATTAAACAGTAATTTGGAGTAGAGGGGCAACTTATTCATAGTTCTCTAGAAAGGCTCTTGGTAAAAAAAGGGGACACAGCTGTGACCCCAGAACACACAGATTTTTAAAATAGGGGCAGAATAATCCCCTGATCTGTGCACCGGCTAAAGGGTAGTCTAACCCCTGAGGTCGAAGAAAGAGGCCAGGCTTTCTTTCACATGCCTGGTGGGCGGTGCCACCCCATCACGAGGGTTGGCCAGGGTTTCGGAGCGTGGGGAGACATACACAGAGAGTGCCAAGACAGCAACTGGGATCAAGTGTCATGGCGTTTGGGCTTCGGCTAGGCACTTCAAGAGGATGGATTATATAAGCACAGCAATAAACACGAAAGGATTGCCGGAAATCTAGGAACACCAGACCAACGAGGATAGAAAGGCTCTTGGTAAAAAAGGGGACACAGCTGTGACCCCAGAACACACAGATTTTTAAAATAGGGGCAGAATAATCCCCTGATCTGTGCACCGGCTAAAGGGTAGTCTAATCCCTGCGGTCGAAGAAAGAGGCCAGGCTTTCTTTCACATGCCTGGTGGGCGGTGCCACCCCATCACAAGGGTTGGCCAGGGTCTTTTAAGATTTCAGGACCACAGCGGCCACAGGGGTGGCAAGAATCCTGGAAGCCCGAGACCGAATGGAACCAACCAGAGAAAGGAGAAGAACAGAGCACAAAGACACCTAGTTGTTGACATTGCAAAGAAGATCAAAAGCTTGTTAGACACAGGTTATAATGGGAGCATAAAAGTAATGAGAGGGACTCTAGGAATAGCTGCAGGATTTTTATGTTATGTAAATTGCCCAAACACAGTGTTCAGGCAGGATATGTGCTACCCGTTAAAGGGGGAGAAGAAACCAGTTCTAAGTTTTAAAGATGAAACGGGTGAACTCTATAGAGGATGTTTCCAAAGGTTGACAAAATAATCTAGGACCTTTTACCAGGAAAAGCTAATTGTATCTTTTGGAGTTTACAGTGTACACTGAGGGAAGTCAGGAATAGTTTTAAACTGGGATTGAAAGAAAATTAAACTGGGATCCTAGTTGAAAAGGGGATGAAGGAAGTAGATTTAGGACAGTTCACAGCCTGGCGTAAACGCAAGGTGCTGTCACACAGCTTGATTTATTTGTTTGATTTATTTTTATGACAAAAATAATAAGGAAACATTGAAAACATACAAACGTTGAGAGGACAGATAGGGTTGGGCAATTGAAAGGTTTTGTTTTGTTGAGCATAACTTCTTTTGTTATATTTTAGCTTTTAACATGGAACACGACTTTCTGGAGCTTCTCTCCTGATGCTACCCCGTCAAAAAGCCATCTCCATAGAGACTGTGTCAGCTCCCAAACAGACAAAAACAAACTAAAAGCCAGCAATAAACAACTTAAACATAAACAATCACAAAGAAAGAACAATATATAATCCACATCTGAACTAAAGAGTAAAACAGTGAAATGTGGATTATTAAATATTAGGTTTCTCTCCTGAAAGTCTCTGTTATCTCACCCCAACCGGTCGCAGCAGATGGCTGCCCCTCCCTGAGCCTGGTTCTGCTGGAGGTTTCTTCCTGTTAAAAGGGAGTTTTTTCTTCCCATTGTCGCCAAAGTGCTTGCTCAAAGGGGGTCATATGATTGTTGGGTTTTTCTCTATACCTATTAAGAGCCTTGAGGCAACTTTTGTTGTGATTTGGCGCTATATAAATAAAATTGAATTGAATTGAATATTAGAAGACTCCTTGGGCATCATTTACTACTATGTGCAAAGACATGTTTTAATGTGTGCAACAAAAAACAACAAACAAATAAATAATTGTATTTATGTAGCACCTTTCTAGACAGAATCACAAAGTGCTGCACATAAGATAAGAAATAATAAAAGGGTGAAACAGTGTCATGGGCTGGGTCTGTGACCCAGTGTTTGAGTTCTTATATATATTTTGGTATTCATTTGTGCCCTAGTTTAGTTCATCTAGTTAATTTCAAGGTTGCTGTTTAGTCCTTTGTTTCTTAGTTGTTTATGTCATCTCCCCCTGTACTAAGTCTCCCTGGTTCGTGCGTCATGTCT
This sequence comes from Mchenga conophoros, assembly GCF_057382185.1. Classification (NCBI taxonomy): domain Eukaryota; kingdom Metazoa; phylum Chordata; class Actinopteri; order Cichliformes; family Cichlidae; genus Mchenga; species Mchenga conophoros. The sequence goes on from NC_140547.1 coordinate 54,618,193, forward strand.
GCGTGGTTATGTTTAGTTCAGGTCATGTCTAATCTCCATGTTTCCTGTTTTACTTTGAAAGTCTGTATTCAATGTTAGTGTCTTCAGTTTCACTTCTCCGGTCCTGTCGTTAGGTTCATGTGTGTCAGCTGTGCTCCCATGTGTGGCCACTTCCCCTGATCATCCCCCACCACGATTACCCACACTATCAAGCTGATCTACAATACGGCAGCAGTGATCAGTGAGATGCTTGGCTACAAGTTGAACAGCCACAAGGGGCAGTACCCTCCATGGAGAAGGAGGCTAGAGGGCAAGATCAAAGTAGCACGGAGGGAGGTTAGCCAACTAACGGAGTTGCAGAAAGGTGCGACAAAGAAGGTGCATAAGAAATACAGCAAGCTGTCCATACCTGAGGCCTTGGAAACTGCCAAGCAAAGACTCACAGCCTTGGCCAGCCGCTTGAGGAGGTACTCCAGAGAGATAGAAGGCAGGAGAATAACCCAGCTGTTCTCCACAGAACCAGCAAAGGTGTACTCTCAGTGGCAAGGGAACAATAATAATAAGAGAACAGCACCACCAAGGCTGGAGACGGAGCAATACTGGAAGAGCATATGGGAGAAGGACGCAACCCATAACGGCAATGCTCAGTGGCTAGTGGATCTGAGGGCAGACCACAGCAACCTCCCTTAACAGGGTCAGTAACCATCACAGTGGCAGATATCCAAGAAAGGGTCTCCAGTATGAAGAGTTGGACAGCGACCAATAACCTGCCTCAGTACTACATGGAAGCTCCTGTCAGGCATCATATCGGCTAAGATGAACAGGCACATGGGTCAATACATGAGCGGGGCACAGAAAGGGATTGGCAAGAATACCAGAGGCGCAAAACACCAGCTACTGGTAGACAGAACAGTCAGCCGAGACTGCAAGACCAGACTGACCAACCTGTGCACGGCCTGGATTGATTACAAGAAGGCCTATGACTCAATGCCCCACAGCTGGATACTGGAATGCCTAGAATTGTACAAGATCAATGGGACCCTAAGAGCCTTCATCAGGAACTCAATGGGGATGTGGCGTACAACACTAGAGGCCAACTCCAAGCCCATAGCACAAGTCACCATCAAGTGCGGGATCTACCAAGGAGATGCTCTGTCCCCACTGCTGTTCTGCATAGGCCTGAACCCCCTCAGTGAGATCATTAACAAGACTGGCTACGGATACCGACTACGGAACGGAGCAGTTGTCAGCCACCTCCTGTACATGGATGACATCAAGCTGTATGCCAAGAGTGAACTAGACATCGATTCACTGATCCACACTACCAGACTATACAGCAATGACATTGGAATGTCGTTCGGACTGGAGAAGTGTAGTCGGATGGTAACAAAGAGAGGGAAGGTAGTCAGAACTGAGGGGATTGAACTACCAGAAGGCAACATTGCAGACATAGAGGACAGTTACAAGTACCTGGGGATCCCACAGGCGAATGGGAACCATGACGAGGCCGCTAGAAAAGCTGCAACCACCAAGTACCTGCAGAGGGTCAGGCAAGTCCTGAGGAGTCAGCTGAATGGTAAGAACAAGATCCGGGCCATCAACACGTACGCCCTGCCCGTGATCAGGTACCCTGCTGGGGTAATAGGCTGGCCAAAGAAGGAGATAGAAGCCACTGACATAAAGACAAGAATCTTTGGGCTGAAGGAGGGACAATACTCAGTGTATAAATGCTCAATCAACAATCATTTATTTCCATACAATTCAACAGTCAGAGCATTACAACGTCCGGACGGGGGAGATGCTACCAGAGGGTCAGGCACATGTCTCAAAATGGTGACGGGTTGCTCAGCTTTTTATAGTCTCTAGTGGCCCCCAGCTAGTCGTAAAAGCCAAAACATCACATTTTTTCTCTGTTACAGCGCCTAAGTTATGACCTCGGCAGTTGTTTCTCTGCTTTCTGTACGGTGGGGGTGTGGAATGTGGTCTATCTATCTCCCCTGTCTTTAGACACAGAGTCTCCTGCTTACAATCTTCTCTTCATGATTCAACAATTAAGCATGTAACACATTCACAGCAGATCAAGGATACAGAGTGATGCACACTTGTCTAATAAACTAATAAGTGAATATGTTCTTTTAACTCAAAAGTATAATGAGAACTAAACTACATACAGCTCACACACTCTATATAAAAGGGTATAATATGATCTACAGCAGTATTCTAATTCAACTATTTTGATTACATATATAAGGTAACATATAATAACAGAATAATCTAATAATTCCCCCTTTTGATCTCTGAAAGAGATCACTTATAACATGCACTCCAGCATTGCAAGGTCCAGTTCTTCTTGATCCTGAGGCCCTCTGTCCCCCTTTAACGGGTGGACCATATGTAGGATGTCCTCTGTGTTCACGCAGTTCAGATGCAAGCAAAGTTAGATTTACAACCATAACAGCAGTTACAGATGACACTCCCATCATTCCCAATTTTCCCACAGCTTTATTTTGGTGCTCCAGTTTTCCACTCCCATTTTAATGCCCCCTTATACCTTTCAAATGTACTTAGACTAGAACCTCTGTCTAAGGAGCTTTTAACCTTCATTTTTATTGCTGCAGCTACCAGTGTCTTCCAGTTGGGTGATTCTCAGCTTCTTTCTTCGACCTCCGGGGTTAGACCACCCTTTAGTCATTGCACAGTTCTGGGGATTATTCTGCCCCGATTTCAAACAAAGATCTGTGTGTTTTGGGGTCACCGCCGTGTCCCCCTTTTTGCCAAGAGCCTCTCGAACCTCGTTGGTCTGGTGTTCCTGGTTTTCGCCAACCCCTTCATGATTATTACTGTGTTTATGGGATCCATCTTCTCAAGGAGCTCAAACGCCATGACACTTGACCCCAGTTGCTGTCTCGGCAGTCCCTACATCTGTCTCTGCTGTGAAGGGTCCTCACATCTCCGTGTCCCCGTCTGGTGTCTCTTCCTTTCTCTGCAAGAGACAGAAAACCAAAACACCTCTCTCCCTAGCCTTGATAATCTAATATTGTTATCCATTGTTGTTCTAATGATTCAAATTTGGTTTAAAATATTATGTTCAGGACCTATTCTAATCATAATCTATGTGTGTGTAAAAGAAATCAAAAATTAGTGAACCCTTTCTAAGTCTAACACATTATAAGCTTAAGTTTTACCATAGCTAAATTATTAAACACAGAAATAACGTCATAAGATGTTCATAAAACCATTGTTTGATGTTCGGAGGCAACTCCCCCTTTTTGACACACTCCCATGTGTCAATTCATTGGAGCTAGACAATTAAAAGAGAAGGTTGGTGACATCATATCTCAGAAAGTATCAGAAATTCTTCTCTCGAGTACCGTTGCTCCAGCCTTGTCATCCCTGAGGATCTTCGATCCCGAAAATGTCCCTTCTCCTCATGTAATAAAGTCTGTCATCCTTCCATGCCCTGGTAACTGGTCCATCCAGAGCTGTAACATTTTGAAATGTACATACAACAAGCCAAACCACACCTTGGTCACACCAACCCTTTTCTGCCCTGAAGATGTCCAACACCATCTTAGTCTGGACCAGGGTTGTAATAGTTTTGCAATTTTCATCAGTTTTAATCAGTTTTTACCAATTGTTTGCTAGTTTAGTTTAGTTTTTATTTTCCTGAAAATCCTTAGTTTCAATTTAGTTTTATTTGTGTTTTGCAAAAATTAAGTGTAACAAAATCCCAGTTCCATCATATCAGTCATGCTCTTCTGGTTATCCTTGGGTGTTGAGACTAATAACTATTAACTCTTGCCGCACCGTGTGGTCCTAATTTTGGTTGAAGTGAATTGATAACCTTTTGAAGGCGATTGTTTCACACCTTTATTTAGATGTCCCAGTCCTGTTGTCTCGGGATACATCACGCTGCCTTATCTGGGGTTAGCTGTTTTCTGGGGATGCGGGTTGAGTGGGTGAGCTCTTCAAGGAGGGGGAGTGTGCTCCCCCTGATGAGGTCTTCTAGGTAAGCTAGGTTAACCTTCTTGTGTGAGCTTTTCAAGTGCACTTTAAGGTTAGTGGGACTTTTAGTTTTATAAATGTCCCTCATGACCCCCTGATGACCCAGTATTTCATTTTTGCACACTGTAGTACACATTTTAGTTTTTGCTTGTAGCTCGCATACTCTACTTGCCACTCCTCTAATTCCTGATGTTTCTTAGAGAGGGCAACAGTACCTTTAAAATTATATCACATGTGTGGGGGTGTGGCCTTGCCAATTGTTTTGCCCACCTTTTCAAAATGGCTGGCGTGCCCACAAGCACATTTCATGGAAAAAGAAAGGTAAGCTTGATATTTACATTTAAAATGTTTTGTTAAACTCAGATTTTTATTTTATTCTTTTTGCAAGTACCCCTCCTCGGTGGCGAGAAACTGTTGGTGTGGTCAAGTGGGTGCTCTGGAAACAAACGCTCAGGACAGAACAGTTATCAGTCATGTACTTCCTACAAATTTTGCATATGTTTTATTTCATATTGATCCTCTGAGTGTAATGGTACATTTTAATTTGAATTTATCCAAACTAAACACAATATTTTCTTTATTTACTTTGCTCTTGTTCTTTTTCAGTACCACATCCTATCAAATGTCCCTGTCGATTATATTCTACATTTAATAACTTACTATTTCAAGTGAGAACCTAAATCACGTGGACCAATGTTTATTATTGCATATCTCTATTCTGAATGTGGCCAGTCATTCATAGGTATTGTTCAATTTTGGCGATTTTCCTCTATAAAATTTAATTGACTTTTTACAGTGGCCTGCTATGGTTAATAATAACATATTCCAGTCATGAGTGGTATCAAAAGTCTTCTCCACTGTAGCATTTGGCATTCCCAATAATATAACATGATACCTTACTCAAAACACAGCTAATATAGCACAGTTTTCTTAATGCAAACATCGGTAACTCAAAATCAGCAACCACAGTGTTAAGTCTGCAGTTCATACTTATGTGAAGCTAGAGTCTCCTCCTCCAGTCTCTCTTATCCTCCTGCTCCTGAAAAAACAAAACAAAACAAAGCGAAGCATCCACCCTTCTCTTGTCGGCTGGGTGAATTGTTTATGAATTGTTTATTGGCATTTACTAATCCTAAAGTTGGTGCAGTCATTGTCTCAGTATCAAGTCAGTCAAAACTTTTAGTCATCAGTCCATCACAGTCCATTCACATGCATACCTCCATACACATTCATACCAGATGTTGCTGATAATGGAGTCTCCCGCGCAACCTATTCGAGCCTCCATCACCAGCAAGATGACGTCATCATTTTAAAGGAAAACAATTCCTTGTTGTTTTTTGGGCCGGATTGACTCGGTGCAATCCTTTTAGATCAGTGTTCCCTATAAGTGAATTTCTCCCAAGCCAATTACAATCATGGAGAAGCACACTTTGCAACTGTTTACAGTAATAATATTTTATAGCGCTTTAAATTTCAATCTTTCAGGCCTTGTTTAAAGAGCTGATTGTTAAATCATGAACTCACAAAATATCAACATATCACCACCGGTGGATCACACCTCTCAGATGTTTTTTCTCCAGTGCACTGTAACAAAAACGAAAACAGACATAACCAACAAAATACTACTAAAATAACACAAACTAGGGCCCGTTGCAGACATGTCCAAGCATAAAACTATCCCTCTCTCGCTTACGAGAAAGAACACAAGCCAAAGCTCACTGATAAAATCAAGCTAGCGCTAAACAAAACCAAACAATCAACCAGAAATTCACAGGAACGTTTTTGCTTCCTGCCGGGACAATATTGTGTGGGAATGAGAACCTCAGGTGCCGTAACACCTTTTGTTCCTCCTTGAATTAAAACTCAATCACAGAAAATGCCGTACTCCGACCTAAAACTTACACTATTAATTCATCATTTTCACTCTGTGCCACTGTTCCTCATCAGGGCTGTGTGAAGCACAGCAAAGAATTCAGTCAAGGCCTTGAGCCATAAACAGACATCACGCACAGACATTGTTTTCATAACCAAACTGTTTTAGACCTTATTCCTAAAATCTACATAAATGCCCTCTGGGTGACATATAACACATTCTAAGTAATCAATGGAAATCAATGGCTCCTCATAAAAATTATGCATTGGGATGTTTGTGTGCAGCATTTTGCATATCAGCATAAGCAAAGCATTCTTCATTGCATCAGCGTGTATGTGTGTGTGCGTGTGGATCACTCTTCATTGCACAAGCGTGTGCATGTGTATGTGTGCATCACTTCTCAGTGAATCAGCATTCCAATGTGTGTGTGTGTGTGTATGTGTGTGTGTCATTTCTCACTCAACGAGTGCACGTGTTCATGTGTGTATTTCACTTCATTCTGAATCTGTGTGTTTGGAGACGTGTGTGTGTGTGTGTGTGTGTGTGTGTGTGTGTGTGTGTGTGTGTGTGTGTGTGTGTTCATCACTTTCCTGTTCTGGTGTTCTGGGTAAACCACGGCCTGAAGCATGCCCTGGGGTCCTGCCCCCCTCCTTTTCAGTTCGTTTGCGACCATTGCTGCTGCTGCTGCCCAAAGTTCTGTCCGTCCTGGTTCTGACCCCAATTGGGGCAGTCCTTTCTCCAGTGTCCATGCTCACCGCAGGTGAAACCTGCATCTTCTTCTGTGTTTTTGTCCATTCTGAGGTGCCTTCTGACCTCAGTTACTCCTCCTGTCTCGGTCACGCCCTTTTTGCCGCCCGATCATCCGTGTTGGTCCATCACTGTCCTGCACAGTGTAAATGCAGAGTTATCAAGGTCAGCATTCTTTTGCTCGGCCTTACTTTTCCTTCGGGCTTGGCGGGCGTCTCTTTACAGCTCTGTCAGCTGACGCAGTCTGGGAATTTTCCCCCGTGTAGTGAAACGGGCCTTAGGTTTAGTGCTCTCCGTCTCTGCTGCATGAGATCACATTCCTGCAGGTCTGTTGACATTCTCAGGTCGTTGTTGTGGGTCCAGCTGTTGCAGCATTTGGTCAGTGTCACGTATGGGGGAGAGCAGGAGTCCAGTCAGCCTCGGCTTTCAGGGCCGGCAAAGCAGCCTGTAATTAAATATGTATAGAAAAAACAAAAACAAAACAAAACAAAAACAAACGAACAGGAAAATGATGTTGTGTTGGCTGTGTTATTCAGAGGGGAGACACACCGGGACCAGGCCCTGTGTCAGCCTTCTCTCCCCCTTTTTTTTTTTTTTTTTTTTTCTCTCCCGATATAATCAACTCACCAAGTTGACAGGACAACACAAGTACATATTAAAATTCTTAAGATCATGTTTAAAAACCCAAAAAAGGAATTTTCTTTCATTCAGTAATCACTTTTATTAATCAATCAACAGAAAACATGTCACAATTTGACTCTTTTTACCACTAAATTTGTTGCGTCTTGCCTGGTTGGTTAGACCAGTGTTCCTTTTTTTTTTTTTTTTAGTTAAATTGTTGTCCTGCAACCCAGAGGGTTTCTTTGTCAGTAATGTATAGACTTCATCATTTAAGTATGTTAATTTTTCTTTAACCTTGCTGGAAAATCTTCACGTGTTCATGAGTGTAAGCTGTTTCTTCATTGCGTGTATGTGCATTTGTATAAAAGCAGGTTAATTTTATCTTTTCTCAAACTAGGTGTTACCTTAAAAGGAGCCTTTCTCTCAAATTTCTCTGCTTGTGTGTGTTTTTGTTTCACCTTTTTGTTGTGATGCTCCGGACGCCTTCCCAACCTCCACAAGTCCGTTGGCCCCAATTTTATGTGTTAAAACTTCTCTTAATTTCTCCTCTAATTCTCTCCTCGCTGCTGTCTTTTTCACAGCTGCTGATTCGTGCTGGGTGTGGTTTCCATTACTATAATTTTGCTTCGGCCGCTGTGCTTGTGGGGGCAGTTGGTCCAGGTCCGCAGCTTCCTGTATTAACACACTAAGAGATTTATTTAATTTCATTTTCATCACATGTTAAACAGATAAGCAGGCCACACGCCTACCTTGACAGCGTAAACTGTACGCCAGTCTCCCAACACATTCTTCTCTCTACTCCTCCATAATTCTCCACTGCACACCTCTTACTATCGCTCCTTTTTATTTTTATTACACCACAGAGTAATACACCCAATTATGCCCGTCTATCTCTATGTGGCTCCAAATTCTCTCTTTATTTTAATTTCACACTCGTCAGGGGACAGGCACACAACAATTTCAACCACTGAAACGAGGAATTTAACCTTTTTATTTCTTTACTAATCTAGACTCAACCTTTGTTCGCAAAATGTGTCTTGTTCTAGTCCGGAATAAATGTGAACCCGCGATTACGCTGCGGTCCCAGTGTTATTCCGTAGCTATGCGGGGGCCCTCACCTCCCCAAGTCACCACCTCGGCATCCGGACGCCGCCGGTCCTGGCCGCGCGTCCACGAACAGGAGGGTCGCCACTCCTAGGGCAAAATTATTTCCACAGGTACACTAGGCATCAACCTTTGATCCTAAAATGTGTCTTTGCTCTAATGTCCTCCTAATCAAACACATCAACCGTCACTGTCACTGTGTTCAGACTTCACACACACAAAAAGCACACTCAGCGCGCGCCTCACACACAGCCAGAGCGCGCCTTACACACACAGCGCGTTACACCATCAGTGAGACACACAGAGAGCGCCTCTCATCAGCAGAAATTTGCACAGAAACCTCTGAGCTCAACTATTAGATCTTCTTAAAGCACACTGCACCATAGACCAAAATACCCCTTTCTCTGCGCTTATGACCGCCACAACGGGGCAAAGTCGCATCATAAAAGTGATGCTTGCATCCCCGAAGTTATACCCGACATCATAAACCAGGTTTTGCTCTATGTACTTCTTGGCAAGTAAAATTTTACTTTGTTTTATGACCGCAGCCCTTAAAAAAAAACTCGACTGACGCCACAAACCACCGTCAAACCTCTGTTCAATGTACTAAAACTAGCACCCACCACTACTGCACTTCACGGCCGCACCACCGGAACACGGCCGTATCATAAACCAAACCTACGGACGTGTTTTGCTCTCGCGTTGCCAGCGTTCAACCGCACCGTGAAGCCAGCATCTGCTTTTCCTTAAATCAACTTCTATTTCATAGCCGGCAAGAGCCAGGACGTAACCGACACCATAAACAAACTTCAAACCTCGACTTCAATGTACTGGACTAATGGCCGCGTCTTCAGAAGAAATTCTAATGTATTATTGCTACAGAAGCCAGTATTAGACAAAATTAAATGTGGAAGGTAAAGTGGCTGCAACTAGTCCAACGTAGTATGTTATTAGTATCTCGGTAGAAGCAGTTTACTGCAACTAGTCCAACGTAGTATGTTATTAGTATCTCGGTAGAAGCAGTTTATTTAACACACTGGAATTCAGCCTCAACTTATGTTGTTAGTATCTTGCGCCAAAAACCAGACACCGACAAATTTACTGTGAAAATACATGTGACTCAGCGAACAGATTAATTTGGAAAGCCCAGTATGCACATTTGGTATTTATAATACAACAGGCTGTGCTTACCTTTCTGTTTTAGGCCGGCCTTCTGTTCACTTTGCCCCACGATCTCACCAAAGGCCAAATCTACACCTCCTCAGCACACCAAAGATCCGGGTCACACGGCACCAAGTTGTTGAAATCACCCAATTCTTTGAATCTTTGGGCTGAAGGAAGGACAATACTCGGTGTATAAATACTCAATCAACAATCATTTATTTCCATATAATTCAACAGTCAGAGCATTACAACGTCCGGACGGGAGAGATGCTACCAGAGGGTCAGGCACATGTCTCAAAATGGTGACGGGTTGCTCAGCTTTTTATAGTCTCTAGTGGCCCCCAGCTAGTCGTAAAAGCCAAAACATCACATTCTTTCTCTGTTACAGCGCCTAAGTTATGACCTCGGCAGTTGTTTCTCTGCTTTCTGTAAGGTGGGGGTGTGGAATGTGGTCTGTCTATCTCCCCTGTCTTTAGACACAGAGTCTCCTGCTTACAACCTTCTCTTCATGATTCAACAATTAAGCATGTCAAGAAAACAGTGTAACACATTCCCAGCAGATCAAGGATACAGAGTGATGCACATTTATCTAATGAACTAATATGTGAATATGTTCTGTTAACTCAAAAGTATAACGAGAACTAAACTACATACAGCTCACACACTCTATATTAAAGGGTATAATATGGTCTACAGCAGTATTCTAATTCAACTACTTTGATTACATATATAAGGTAACATATAATAACAGAATAATATCACATTGCAGACTGGGATTTTTAATCAATTTAAAGGTTTTTAAGCATATCTGAGACCAGGATGATCCGTTCTTTCCCTGCCATGTTCAAGGTTCAAGGTTCAAGGTTCTTTATTTGTCACATGCATAGTTATACAAGTATAACACACAGTGAAATGTGGCCTGACACGCTCCTCGACATGTGCAAAAATTTGGGGGGGGGGGTTTAGCGGAAGAACATTATAAATATATATATATAGTATATACACTGGGTGAATGTGCAGTAGTAGCAGCAAGCAGGTGAATTCTGTACATTAATATGAATAGACATCTGACTATTTTACAGGATAGACAATATAAACATATTTAAAATTAAAGGAATTGAAATGTACATTGTGCCTTGGTTTAGTGTCTGGAAGAGAGTCCTGTCTCAGTCAATTATAGATGATGTGAGAGGGCGGGTGTGTGTCTGCGCTGCTCTAGTCCGGCATCTCCTGGTGTAGGTGTCCTGAAGCGGGGGGAGAGCAATCTTGCAGCAGCGTTCTGCTGTACGGATCACTCTCTGGAGAGCTTTTTGGTCCTTCACACAGCTGTTCCCGAACCACGATGTCATGTTCTGTGTGAGGATGCTCTCCACAGCACCTGTATAGAAAATCCTGAGGATCTCTGGAGAGACCCTTAACTTCCTCAGTTGTCGTAGGTGATACAGGCGCTGCCTAGCCTTTTTGGTCTGGACCTGAATGTGGGCAGCCCATGTCAGGTCTGAGGAGATGTGGACACCAAGATACTTGAAGGACTGCACCCTGTCCACTGGAGCTCCATTGATGATAATGGGCTTGTAGTCTCTGTGCTGACCCCTTCTGAAGTCCACCACCAGCTCCTTGGTCTTGCTGACGTTCAGCTGGAGGTGGTTGTCCTGGCACCACAATGCCAGATTCTTCACTTCATCCATGTAGGCCGCCTCATCGTTGTTGGAGATGGCACCCAACACCACTGTGTCGTCAGCAAACTTCACAATGGTGTTGGAGCCATGGGTGGCCACACAGTCTGAAGTGTAGAGGGAGTAGAGCAGTGGCGAGAGGACACATCCCTGAGGTGCTCCTGTGTTGATGGTGATGCTGTTGGAGAAGCACCTGCCCACCCTCACCACCTGAGTTCTGCCAGTGAGGAAGTCCAACACCCATGCACACAGATGGCTGTTAAGTCCCAGATCCCTGAGCTTTGTGAACAGTCTGCAGGGCACTATTGTGTTAAACGCTGAACTGTAATCAACAAACAGCATTCGCACATAGTTACCCTGTTTCTTGTCCACGTGGCTGAGAGTGGTGTGTAGGACGTGGGCGATGGCATCCTCTGTGGATCTGTTGGATCTGTAGGCGAACTGCAGCGGATCTGTGGTGTCTGGGATGGAGGAGGAGATGATGTTCTTCAGCAGCCTCTCAAACACCTTCATTACTACCGAGGTCAGTGCAACTGGCCGGTAATCGTTCAGGGATGAGGGTTTGCTGTTCTTGGGCACAGGGATGATGGTGGATCTTTTGAAGCATGTGGGGACCACAGACTTCGCCAGGGACTCGTTGAAGATGTAAGTGAACACACCTGCTAGCTGGTCAGCACAGCAGCGCAGCAGACGGCCGGTGATGCCATCTGGCCCCGCCGCTTTCCTTGTGTTCACTCTCCTCAGTGCCGCTCGGACGTCATGCTCCGCGATGCTGGTCACCGGTCTCTCGCTGATGACGTCACTGTCCTCGATAGTCAGGCGGTAGATAGCATTAGCCGCCTGGTTAACCTCGAAATGGGCGTAGAACCGATTCAGCTCGTTGGTGAATGCAGAGTCGGCGTTGATCGGCGCAGTGTCCCTGGCTTTGTAGTCCGTAATGGTGCGTAGTCCGTGCCACATACTCCGTGTGTCGCCCTGGTGGAAGCGGGACTCCACACGTTCCCGGTACCGACGTTTGGCATCTCTCACCGCACGCCGTATGAGGCCGCTTTGTAGGCGCTCATATCGCCAGTGGCGAGACCCGCGTTGTAGGAGGCGGTCCTGGCGTTTACTGCAGTGCGGATCGATCTGTCCATCCACGGTTTCTGGTTTGGGAATGTGGTGACTCTCGCAGTGGGGATAATCTCCTCCACTAGCATATTGACGAAGCATACTGCTACTTCCGTAAACTCGTTGATGTCGACTGCGCATGCTCTGAACATGTCCCAGTCGACGTCGTTGAGTGCGTCCTGTAGCGTAGCTTCTGATTGGGCAATCCACCGTTTTACCTCCCTCGTGGTCACGTCTTCCCTCCGTATGCTTTGTTTATACTGGAGAATGAGGAAGATGGCGTTGTGGTCAGACTTCCCAAAAGCCGGGTGTGAGACAGCTTTGTAGCCCTGCTTGTATGGCGTGTAGCAGTGATCCAAAATTCGATCCCCTCTCGTTGGACACGAGACATGCTGGTAAAAGTTTGGCATGACTTGTCTGAGGTTCGCTTTGTTAAAGTCTCCTGCTACAATGAGGGCTGCGCCCGGGTCCTTGTTTTGAAGCGAGCTCAGCACATCATGTAATTCGGACAAAGCCATACCTGTGTCCGCTTGGGGTGGGATGTAGACCACCGTGGCGATGACTGAGGTGAATTCACGGGGCAGATAGAAAGGGCGGCACTTAATGCTCAGGAACTCCAGATGTGGCGAGCAGCCGCTGGAGAGAGTAGAAATGCTCCTGGCATCACACCACTTTCTGTTTATCATGAAACACACTCCTCCACCTTTGGTTTTGTTCGACTCTGCCGTTCTGTCCGCGCGGAGCACAAAGAATGAATCCGACGGAGTTACGGCCTGGTCCGGCACGGTGGGGGTCAGCCATGTCTCCGTGAAGCACAGAATGTTGCAGTCCCTCATGTCACGTTGGAAGGTGACCCTTGCTCTTAGGTCATCGAGCTTGTTCTCCATGTATTCTGGAAATGTCTTTATGTTCTAAGATCACTGCATCGTTGGACGAACAAGTTATGCCATATGTTTTACATTTTGGTCCATACCAGACATTTGGAATTTGGGTGCCTTGCCAGCACGTGTTGTCCAGCGCCCGCTTGACCATCGGTCCCAGATCTCTTGCTTCATGACCTTCGTGGGCCGCCAATATAATGTGGGGAGCTGAATCCTCTCCCACATTGTATCAAGGCAGTTGTTCATCCATAAATTTCACAGCCGTGGCTACACCTTCTGGTCCAACATAAATGTTATGTGTTCGCACATTCCAAGTCTGACCCTCAAGATCAGACTGGGATTGTTCCCGATAGGTGTCATTATCTTCCCTATCATAAAAGAGAGTGACGTGGTATAGATCTTGTGGCGGGGAATAGACGGCCAGGCTCATTATCCAGGGTTTCCACCGCTGATAATTGTTAGATTGTAATATTATTTTATGCCATGTTAGACCCCTAATTAAAGGTTGTGAATTATTATGTAGTTTTAGTTTGCATTATTCTCCTGAATTAGAAGAAACTGATAACTATTGCATTAGTTAAACTGATTTGCATTACATTAGACTGCTGATTTATTGTGGATGAATGATATTGTTTTATGATGTTATAAGAAATACTGTTCGCAGAAAGTCATCGCCTTATTTGTCTGATTAGAAGTGAACATGCTGGAGTTTTCTGCCCCATCTCAGCAGGAGCAGATAAACGGGGAGCCAAGGTCGTAGCTTGGGCGCCGTGTGAGAGAAAAGCATGTGAATGTTTAGGCTTTTATGATAAGGTGGGGGCACCAGAGGCTATAAGAGTTTGATCAATGCTCCACCATTTTGAGATCTGAGGCTGTCTGCATACAGTGTCCATCTCCCACGCGTGTGACTATTAAAATCATCGTTTGACTCAACCCTGCCGGACCAGTGTTGTTATTGTGGTTTTTTCTCTTGTCTCCATCCCCAATTTTGAACTCGTAACAGCTTGGGGGCTCGTCCTGTGCTATTGGGGTGGAAGTTGGAGGTTTGGACGGTCCGAGGTTGTCGAACGGACAGGCACAAGCCAGTGGTCTGACGTGAGTGGGCATAAGCCGGCTTATCCAAAGGTAAGGCACTACCTGTTGAATTATTTCCAAAGTGTGCCAAATTGGACATGATTAAATTAAAAGTCTACTCACTGAAATTACTGGTAGAGGGTCTGTTTTGATTTTGATGAGGATCCGCAACCAGGCCTTGCATTGGTTGTAAATATAAGACGTCTTTGTAATATAAAATAACAGAGCTTTGTGTGAGACTGTGTGTGTGACGTGCAGCTGCAGCGCTGCGAGCTATTTTTAGACGGTGTGTGAACATGCAAATGAGGTGGCTGCTGCACAGCAAATCCAGCATGTCCAAATTAACACTGTCGGATTTGATTTCAACACTATTAAAGTGTCTATATGGGTCCACACCAGAGAGTGTTAATTTAACTCTTTTTGGAGAGTTGGTACGTTAACTCTGATTTAGTGTTAAACACCAAATCTGTCTGGAGTTGATAATTTAACACTTGGTGTTAAGAGTTTATATATTAACTCTCAAAGAGTATTTTAGTTTAACTACGTAAGAGTTATCTTCTAATTCATTCTAAAAAGCGGGAATTTTACTGTTCTGAACTTCTAGAAATTTCTTTTGGAAATAAACATTTACTAAAAAGATGCAATGGTTTTTGAAAAACATTTATTCTGAACTGTGCACCACAATTTCAAAACATTTTCTGAAAGATGTAACAGTGTACATGTTCTCACTTTCATTAGAATTTTGTTTATCAAAAGGTCTGACATGGTAAATGCAAATAACAGCATTCTCAACACTTATTTCTTCAATACAATATGCATGTCCTTCATTCATCCCTTTGTGGAACTTCAACGCACTTCTGCTCTCCCCCATATTCCATCTTCACAAGCATATCCTGTGCGGAGATTGAATAAAAATTAGTTGAGACTAATTAATGGCACAAATAATCCAGTAAACAATTGCAGCACAGTAAAAAAAAAAAAAGGAATCCTCTTTGAGCCATTACTTGTGTAAAGTATTTTCCCAAAAGACAAGGACACAGGCAACAGGTAATACTGAACTAAATGTAAAACCTCAACTTTTTTCATTTTTACCTAAACCGTGTGCACAAAACTCTGGAGGGATCTATGCTAACGTAGAATCCAGTCAGGACGTCTGCTACTGCTGTTTGCTCGTTTTTTTATTTTTTTTTATGGGCGATCGTTTTCAGGCTTCAAGTAGCACCATTATACCAACATTTCACATTCTAGACATTGTTTTAGGTGTATTTGACCAAAAGTTTGACTGAAAATTCACATGCAAGCTTTTTTTCAAGGCTGTGGTATTTGCCCGCAAACAATACCTTTCAGCTAGCTAAAACAGAATATTATGCTATCAGCGAGCAACATGGCTAATGCCTTTCACACAGCTTTGTCTCAACTCCAAAGAGCCACAGAAGTAAAAGCTCATAATAATAATTGAAACAATCTTTGAAAAAATGACTTACCAAGCATGGCAAACAACTCAAATATGTAGAGCAAAATGTTCTGAAACGGCTTCACTTCAGCTTCGATTGGAGCCGTGCTGGGGGCGGAGTCTGTGAATTTACTCTATTGGTGTCATAGCCCCTGTAGGAGTTCAGAGTTAAGAGGTCAAGAGTTAATGTTTCCATTGTAACACCTCCAGATTTGACAGAGAAACACTCATTTTTAACACTCGATTTTAACTACTATCATTTTACACCTCAGAGTTACATTAAAAGAATGTGACTCTGCTTAGAGTAAAATTAACTCTACTTTTGCAAGAAGACTATTAACACCAAAACATTTAACACTTTTGAATTTGCTGTGTGTGAAGCGCACAGAGGACTTTTGCTTGCTGTTTAGCGTGTTATTGAGTTTTATAATTATGATTTGCAAACAATGATACATGCCTGTAATTAAAACGCTGATTTTGCTGATTATGAGATTACAAATAAGGTTTTGAATGACTACGCTGAATGTTTGATGTTTGGCTGGGTTTTGATATAGAAGTGTCACAGGCTGGGTCTCCGACCCAGCACTCTGAGTTTTCTTTGTATTTTTCTTATTTTTTGATATGTTATTAGTTTTTGTGTTATTTCCTATTTGGCTTTAGTTTAGGCAGTTATTGTTCCTGGGTTTTCTATGTTTTGGGGTTTTGTATTTATTCATCACGTATTAGGTCTGTTTAGTGGTGTTGTCATGTTTAGTTTTAGTATTTCCTGTTTTATTCTGACAGTGTCATGTGTTCTTTGTTCATTGTATTTAGCTTTCCTCTCCTGGTCCTGTCATTAGGTTTATGTCAGTCAGCTGTTCCCCCATGTGTCTCCACTTCCCCTGATCACCTCATGTATGTATTTAAGCCGTTTGTTTTCTGCATGCCATTGTCAGGTCGTCTGTTTATTTTGACCTTAGTCTTAGTCGTTGTTAGTTTTCCGCACCCTCAGTCATAGTTATGGTTTTCGTCTGTCAGTTCTACATTAGTCTTAGTCATAGTCTTTGCCTGTTATTTTCCACCACAGTTATAGTTATAGTTTTTGGTCTTAGTACCTCTTAGTGTTTTGTTTCTTAGTGTTTTGACAGTTTGCTTTGGTTTCCTGGTTTTCCCTTGCCGTTATCATTAAAGGATCACTTTTCTGTTCAAACTTACAACTCATCATCCTCATCTGCTTTTGGGTCCTGTTTCATCACACATCGGCGCACCCCGCCGTGACAAGAAGAGACAAATCGTGCATGATTTAGACCGGCACTTCAGTCGGCAGAGTAAGATTGTGATGAAAATGATATTAAATAAATCTCTTAGTGTGTTGATACAGGTGGCTACAGGCCTGGGCCAACTGCCCCCACAAGCACCTCGGCCGAAGCAAAATTATAGTAATGGAAACCACACTCAGCAAGAATCAGCAGCTGTGGAAAAGACAGCAGCGAGGAGAGAATTAGAGGAGAAATTAAGAGAAGTTTTAACACATAAAATTGGGGCCAACAGACTTGTGGAGGTTGGGAAGGCGTCCGGAGCATCACAACAAAAAGGTGAAACAAAACACACAAGCAGAGTAATGTGAGAGAGAGGCACGTGCTAGAGGAATTCCTGGTTTGAGAAAAAAAAGTTAAATTAACCCACCTACAAACGCACACACGCAATGAAGAAACAGCTTACATTCATGAACACGTGAAGATTTTCCAACAAGGTTAAAGCAGCGAAACTTAACACACACCTGTTGTTAAATGATAAAGTTTATCCACTACTAACAAATAAACTCTCTGGGTTGCAGAACAACAACTTAACTTCAAAAAGACACTGGTCTGACCAACCAGTGAAGACACAACAAATTTAGTGGTAAAAAGATTCAAATTGTGACATGTTTTCTGCTGATTGATTAATACAAGTGATTACTGAGTGAAAGAAATGTCCATTTTTGGGCTTTTAAACATGATCTTAAGAATTTTAACATGTACCTGTGTTGTCCTGTCAGCTTGGTGGGTCATGAGTGGATTATATGGTGAGAAAAAACAAAAAAAGGGGGAGAGAAGGCTTGAATGCTTGATTACAGGCTGCTTTGTCGGCCCGGAAAGCCGAGGGTGACCTGGACTCCTGCTCTCCCCTCCACCATCGTTGCTCACTCCTCTACCATCTTTGCTCACTCCTCTACCATCTTTGATGTGACCCTGACCAAATGCTACAGCAGCTGGACCCACAACAACAACCTGAAAATGTCAACAGTGCTGCAGGAAAACGATCTCATGCAGCAGAGACGGAGAGCGTTAAATCCAAGGCCCGTTTCACTACACGGGGAGATTTCCAGACAGCTTCAGCTGACAGAGCTGTGACGAGACGCCCATTAAGCCCAGATGAAAAGTGAGGCCGAGCAAGACAATGCTGACCTTAACAACTCTGCATTAAAACTGTGCAGGACAGTGACGGACCAACACGGATGATCGGGCAACAAAAAGGGCGTGCCAGAGACAGGAGGAGTAACTGAGGTCAGGAGGCACCTCAGAATGGACAAAAGCACCAGGAGAAAATAAGCTGAAGGCACAGGTGCCGGGGCTCGGCCAGGAGCTGACCTCTGAGAAGAGCCGAACAGCAGAGTTGTAGAAGGCCGTGGAGAAAGGCAAGGGAAACATCAATGGACTTCAATCTGACCTGTACGGAGAAGACTCTGAGGTTTCTGCCCTCAGTAAGAGCTCAAGGCATCAGAGCAGAAACTGAGCATGGATCAGGAGGAGCTGGCTGATAATCGAACCCATCAGGCTTGGAGTCCCAGACACAGGACTTGAAATCAGGCCGGAGCTTGCTGGAGCAGGAGGTTGCCAAACCTGACGAAAAAGCTCCAACAGCAGGAGCAAGCCTTGAAGGAGCTACAGAAGCAAAGGGTCAAGTTAAGGAGGAGTGGAACAAGGAGAAGATGCAGGACACTGGAGAAAAGGACTGCCTCAATTGGGGCCAGAACCAGTATGGACAGAACTTTGAGCAGCAGCACCAACGGATGCAAACGGACTGAAAAGGAGGAGGGCAGGACCCAGGGCACGCTTCAGGCCGTGGTTTACCCAGAACACCAGAACAGGAAAGTGATGAACACAAACACCCACACAAACACACACATCTACATGCACTGACTCAGAATGAAGAGAAACACACATATGAACACATATGCACTCGTTGATTGAGTGAGAAATGACAGACACACGTGCACAAATCGAAATGCTGATTCAATACACTGAGAAGTGATCCATACACACGCTGATGCAATGAAGAATGCTTTACTAACAAATGCTGCACACAAACATCCAAATACGGAGTCGGTTACAACAATGTAAGGGGATTTTTATGAAATACAATATAATCAAGTGTGCCTTATATTCAAGTGTTCATATATTTTCACATAACCGAGCCTATTGTTAATAAGAACATGATGCATTCTTTATTTCAGTGTCTGTGATGTCAGATAAAGCATGATATACTTCTGTATTCTTTACTCCAGTGTGTGAAAGATCAGATAAGCTGAGCTAATGCCTAACCTCTCTTCGACTTCTCACAGAAGAGGAAGTACTATGTAACCTGCTTTGCCCTATAAATAAAGCAAGCAAGCCTGCACTCGGTGTGTGTGTCTTCTCAGAGACATTCACCCGTGCGCACGTTCTTAAAACTCTCTGAGTCTGGTCTGCAGTGTCTTATTTCTCTTACTTGTGAACAAATGTCTACCCCTGACAAACAACAAGAAGCCATTGATTGTTTATTGGTTAAATGCATTTCATGCCACCCAGAGGGCATTTGTGTAGATTTAGGGGACAGGGTCTAAAGCAGTTGGGTAGTGGAAACAATGTCTGTGCGTGATGTCTGTTTATGGCTTAAGGCCTCCACTGAATTGTTTACTGTGCTTCACACAGCCTGATAAGGAGCAGTGGTACAGAGTGAGAATGATGAATTAACGGTGTGAGTTTTATTTCGGAGAGAATATGAAAAGGTTGTGTCGATTTAACTTAGTTGTTTAAGTTTCTGCCAAAGCAAAGCATTTGTGTGCAACCAGTGTCCACTATTGAGTTAAGTCAATCCAACATGTTTTTGTCAGTGCAAAAAGGACTTACGGTACCTGTATTCCTGCACAATATTGTCCCGGGAGGGAGAAAAACTTTCTGGTGAAGTTTTGGTTGAGTTTTGGGTTTTGCTTAACACTAGGTTGATTCTATCAGTGAGGTTTGGATTGTTTTCTTTCTCTAAGAGAGAGAAAGATGGTTTTATGCTTGGACATGTTTGCAATGGGCCCCAGTATTTGTTACTTTATTAGTATTTTATTGTTTACGTTTGTTTGTGCTTTTGTTACAGTGCACTGAGATAAGAACATCTGAGAGGTGTGATCCACCGGTGGTGATATTTTGGTATTTTGTGAGTTCCTGATTTAACAAATCAGCTCTTTAATCCAGGCCTGAGAGATTGAACTTTAAAGCGCTATAAAATATTCTTACTGGAAACAGTGGCAAAGTGTTTTTCTCCATGATTATAATGGGCTTGGGAGAAATTCACTTATATGGGACATTGATCACATGAGAAGTCCTGAGCCTAAAAGGATTGCAGCGAGTCAATCCAGTCCAAAGAAGGAAAAAACAAACAAGGAACTGTTTCCTTTAAAATGATGACGTCGTCTTGCTGGTGATGGAGGCTCGAATAGGCTGCGCGTGAGACTCCGTTATCAGCAACTTCTGGTATGAATGTGTGTGGATGTATGCATGTGACTGGACTGTGACGGACTGACGACTAAAAGCTTTAACTGACTTGGTACTGAGACAAAAACGGTGCCGACTTTAGGATTAGTGAATGTCCACAACAATTCACCCAGCCTGTAGAAGAAAGGTGGAGGTTTTGTCTTGCTGTGTTTTGTTTTTGCAAGAACAGAAGGATGACAAAATAGGCTAGGGTTAGGGGCTATTGAGCTATTTGCAGATTACGTCCCGGATCAAAATGTGAAGTTTTACAAATCACCACTTCTTTAGTTAATATCATTTCAGTCTCAGACAACCTCGTTTCTCTTACAGAGGTTGAATGCACCTTCTGTGGATGGCGGTACCACACAGTGTGCGTGGACTTCCCCTGCACAGAAGGCAACTACAAATGCTGTGAATGCTAAATAAACAGAAACAAATGATCCCTGTTGTCTTTGCTTGATGATTGGTTTGAGTCTTGACAATCCACATTGCTGGCGTTGCATCTTTCAATGCCAGCAATGGCAGGTATCAGTGCTCAAAGCTTTTGTGTTTGTTTCCAACAAGTTGCCCACCTCGGGAAACAAAAATGTGTTCTTTTACTTGTCAGATGAACATATGAGACACTTTGACTCTTCAGTGCAGTGTGGAGCCTAACAAAGATCTGTTTTGTGTCCCAGCTGATCAGCAGGAGGAGGAGAGTCTGACGGAGCAGCAGAGGAACATTTTCAGCTACTTGGACTCAGCTCAGCCACTACAGAGGAAACAATGAGCTCAACACAGAAGGTGACAGACAGAGCAGGACCATATGACCAAAGATATTTATCACCATATACATCTGAACATTTGCCATAACGATGTAGCTGACGATATAATTGACACCAGACAAAATACTTTACAGCTGCACAACTTTATTAAAAACCCATCGATGTATTTTCACTGAAACAAGCAGCTGTTGTTTATGTGCATTAAAGTTATATAAAAATGTAACAGTGCAAATGCAAATTCCTCGCTGACAGTTTAACCAAAAGGCGTTTCCAGTGGAAACTGGCCGACACATCCTGAGCATAACCATGTATAATATCCACTAAACTTCAGAAGAGGTTATACAGTCGTGGCCAAAAGGTTTGAGAATTGCATAAATATTGGAACCTGGAGAAGTTGCTGCTTAAGTTTTTATAATAGCATTTTGCCTGCACTCCAGAATGTTATGAGGAGTGATCAGATGAACTGCATCGTCCTTCTTTGCCATGAAAACGAACTTAATCCCCAAAAAGCCTTACCACTGCATTTCATTGCTGTCATCAAAGGACCTGCTGAGACCATTTCAGTGATCGTCTTCTTAACTCAGGTGAGAATGTTGGCGAGCACGAGGCTGGAGATCATCATGGCTGTATCCCGATTCAGGTTCTGCAGCTTTAAAGTCCTCAAGGGCCGCGTACTCAAAGACCGCTAAGGCTGAAGTGCGAGGCTCGTAGGCCCGTGAAATGGGACGTCTAGCCTCCGTCGCGCTGCCCAGGTTGCCTAGCAACCATGATACTAACAGCTGGAAACGTTTCATACAGCTTTGTTTGACAGAAATGAAGGAGAACATATTTAGTTCATTTGTTTCTACATGAGCTCTGTGTGATTTGATGAGTATCTGAGGCTGAGACCACAGGACTGTGAAACATGATTGTTGGGCTTCATTTCTGTGCTGAACAGTCGTTTAAGATTAGCTGTAAATAACAATTAGCTGATGTTGTTCATGAGACTAAAGTCATCTCACTGTGGTAATGTAAATATAATATGGCCAATATTATAGTTATTATATTAATCACTTCACTCACAGACAAGTATCTGTGACAGTGTGTATATAGGTGTATCATATATAAGAGACAAATATTGTTCATTTAATATGTTGGTACTAAATGTGGCTCAATGCTTACATATATGTGTAAAAAGCAAATGTTGGAACTGTGATAACTGTGTCTGATAGAATGAAGAGTCGACTGATATATGAAATATTCCTTTATTGGGTGAGAAAATCAGACCATGTCATAACTGCTGTAAGTCACACAGAATAGATATCAGAGCCTTAAACAGGCTGACGTCTGCTAAATGGGTCAAACTGGGCAGAAAGTCTACAAACACATAACATCCTTATAGAATATGATGTAACACTATAGATCAACTTAGCTCAGAATATATAAAGCATATAAACAGTTACAGCAATATGATGCAACAAACACAGCAGCTACTGATCCAAAATACTCAAAGCTTCATAGAACTGAAACCAACATTTATTTTTAGCTCCATCCTGCTGCTGATACAGACTTTAGGTTTCTGAACATTAAACTTGTTGCTGCCTTTCATAGTGTGTAACTTGAAGGCCCTGAGTACTTTCTCCCACACTGGAAACACTGGGATGATCACATTATTTGAACATTACCTAATAAGACTGATTCAGCACAGACAGTTATGTTAAACTTTCCTAGCAGTCCTTCACAAACAGGGAACAGTCTGTCTATTCTCTCCATCTGTCAGCTGCTGCTGGCTCTTCCTCCTCCTCTTCCTCACACACTGCTGAGTTTGTCCTGGTGGATCATCAGGGCTGCAAAGCCTCACAGATGATGTGCAGCAGTGGGTCCCTCAGTCTGTCCTCACTCTGGACACTTGCAGTCGTCACACATGGAAATCAAATGTGTGATAAGCTGCAGGATTCAAACACAAGTGTAACTTATAAACACATGTTCATACTTTTATTCCACAATCAGAGAGAAAGAAACAGAGAGAGTGCAGGACAGACAGACAGGTGACAGTCTCAGGTGTACACACTGCTACACAACATTTTTTTTTTTTTTTTTTTTCTTAAATGACATCAGAAACAGCAGTATGCGACATTACGTGATGGCAGAGCTTCAGTTCATCCTTTGTCATTTTTTTTTTTTTTTTAAATAAATAGGACAGGGGGAATGAATGAGAGAAAGAGGGGGAGAGAAAGAAAGAAAACCAAAGGGGAGAAGAGACGGTGAGAAGGGGGGGGGAAGAGAGAGAAAAAAAAAAAGAACTCCTGGGTCACCTGTATGGAGAAAAAAAACAAACAAACAAACAAACAAAAAAAACAAACAGAGGAGACAGCAAACAACAAAGAGCAACATAATAATAGAGAAAACAAAGCACCATCACAATAAACTAGCTAGTCATAGATATCAATATTTACTAAATAATAAACGATATTGTGCAGCACGCAAGATAGACAGCGCACAGTGTGCTTTGAGGCAGCAGCCAAGAAAGCTTTAGTCCGCGTCTGTGAATACCCATGTGTGCATACCTGTGTGGATCAGCATGCTTGCATTCCAAAGGTTTCTCCATGTAATGATCTGCTAGTGAGTGTGGGGGGGCCACAGCCCCGTCCTCCAGGGTGTGAAGCGGGTATGGAGGAGATCAAAACTCCAGACATCCAGAGGCCCCCAGAACACAAGAGACCATGAAAGACCAACAGAGGGGCAGCCGCGCCACTGTTCCAGTAAGAGCTGAGGAGAGTCCCAGATGAGGGCTCGCCCAGCAGCCGCGGAGCAGAAGTCAGGGGGAGTTGCAGTGACGCGCCCGTGAGCTCCGCCGGCCCCCAGCTGCGCCTGAGTGACCGAGCCCCAGGCCGAGAGGCCGGGGGCACCCCACCTCCAAAGGGGCCCGAGCGAGCCCCAGGCCCCAGGCCCCGACAAGCGGCCGCCAAGGAGTGAGCCGGTGTGTACCCGGACGCCCACCCCCAGACACAAAGAACCACCAACACACCGACACCTGAGGGAGTCCGCCACCGGCAGGGGAAGTGGTGGTGGGTGGAGATAGGCCTCCAAACCTTGGAGGGCCTGAGGTGTCCCCAGAGAGGTGGCGTCTGATACCCAACCTGACATATAGACACAGACATACAGGCACACACAGGTACAAACATCCATTCCCACCCTCATGCTCTCATATGCACTCACTCCACACTCAACCAACGTGGAGACAGACATAAAGAGACGCTGTACACACAATCACACTCCCCAAGCGTACTCTACAAACCGGGTCTAGGTACCCTTGCCCCTGGAGGGGGGAATTGCACCCAGACCCAGGTGGTGTTACCCTTTTCCCTGCGGTGGGGAGAGGCAGACCACCCCGACTCCGCAGCAGCAGGGAGGCCCCACACCCCAGACCGCAGTCGGACGGCCAACTCCTCCTACTAGCCCTCCCGCTCCAGCAGGCCGCAGAGAATGGGGGTGGGAGAAGACTCCAAACCTCCCTCCACCCGCTCATTGTAGTGTTGATGCATATGTGTTCTAAGGTGCAATTAAAACCCAGGAGGGCATGGAGCTACCTGCCAAGGAGCAGCAGGTAAGCACATAGTCCCTCCTGCTAGCCCTCAATGACTAAGTGTATTTAAAATTGAGAGGTGGGCAACGACGTCAGGGGTGAGGTGTACACCCTGATGGTAATTTGGACTCCGTGATTGTGCCCACCCCCAAGATCCTATATGTATGTGTAAGGAGAGTGTGAATAATGTGAATGTCTAAGTTGTGGGATAAAATTGAGGCAGAGGCAGCCAGAAGGGGACGGGGGGGGGGGGGGGTAGCCTCCTCTGCACCTTGGTGACTTACCCCTACTCCAAGGCCCTGCATGTGTGGGTGGTTGTGGTGGAGCGGGAAGAGGGAGGCAGCTGGAGATGGGGAGGGAAGGAAGGGAGGGGCAGGTAACCCCTCCCTGGGGCCAGCTCCCCCGCTGACCCCAGTAGGCACTCCCACCCTCCGCGACCCGCCAGGGAAGGGGGGCCCAGGCCCATCAGACCGGGGCCCAGTGCAGTAGCGCCCTCCGGCTCCACAGAGCCCTGGACAGTCCACCCAACCCCACCACAGAGAAAACTGCACCCACTCCACCATCCACACATCTTCCAGACTACATAAGACGGTAAACGCCCAGGCTGAGATCTTCCTCCACCTCTCCTGTATCTCCCCCTCCTGCAGAGAGTTCCTAAAGAGAAGAAAGCTCCTGCAAGATGTGACCATCCCCCCCACCAGTTGAAGAGCCCCCCAGGCGGCTCGACGCACCGGCGGCACCCTGCTCCAGGGCCGGGCCCCCATGCACCCACCCGCCCACAACCCCGGCAACACACCAACCAGGACCCAAGCCCCCGAGGCCCGGCCCGGGCCCCAGCCCAGAGACGGAGCGCCCCCAGAACCTCACGCCCATCCCGGACCCACCCAGGGGCAGCCAGGTTGCCAGGTCAGTAACCCACGTCCGTCAGCACAGACCCTCCCCTAGCCCCGCTGCACGCAGCCGCGAGGAAACAGTCACCTGAGAGCCAACAGAGCCCCCAACCGGACGTGACCGCTACCCCGGGTTGAGCCCCCCAAGGAAGATGCCTCCGGGGAACCCCCCGACGCCCTAAGCCTGTCCCTACCCCCTCACCAATCACAACAGTGAAGGCGGGACCAAACTATTACCCCCCACCCCCACTAGGTGATGGAGCTGATAAAAGGGGCCCAGAGCAATTGATCTAATGTGGTGGCAGAGGCTGTGTCAAGACTAATGTAATCTAATAGATAATTTCTATATTGGTTAGAATTAAGATTATTTTTATTTTTCCAGTTCATTAGGACTGTTTTCTTGGCTATGCATAGGGCAGTGAAGATCATATGGGCTATATTCTTTTCTGAAGTGACATTATCTAAGCTGCCCAGTAGACACACTAAGGGGGAAGTTGGAATGTTACATTTCAGACACTTTGATAAGTCTTCACATATCTCGCGCCAAAACTTTTGCACTGGTGGACAGAACCAAAGAGCGTGGATGTAATTGTCTGGTGTATTGCCTTGACAGTGTGAGCAGTTGTTGGAAGATGTAAAGCCCATCTTGAACATCCAATGACCTGTATAGTGCACTCTATGAAGTATTTTGTATTGTATTAATTGCAGACTGGGATTTTTAATTAATTTAAAAGTTTTTGTAATTCAACTTGACTGAGGTTAAATTTCTTTTTTACTATGGATTTAATTTGTTGATATTCTAAAAACCTTGTCTTGTTGATCCCATATTGTTCAACTAGTCTGTCAAATGGAATAAATTCTGTTCCCTCTAATATATGTTCTAAGTATTTAATTCCTTTACAACTCCATTCTGGGAAATTAATCATATTATTGTTTTGTAATATGTCAGGGTTATTCCAGATAGGTGTACGTTTGCATGGGATTAATGAAGACTCCGTTATTTTTAGAAACTCCCACCATGCTGTTAGAGAAAAGCTGATGTTGATACTTTTAAAGCATTCATGTCTTTTGATGTTTGAGCTAATAAATGGTAGGTCTGAAATCTCTAGATCCTTGCATAGTGCCTGTTCAACATCTAGCCAGGGCTCAACTAAGAAGGTGTGTTTTAACCATTCTGAGATGAACTGAAGCCTGTTGGCTAAGAAGTATTGGTGAAAATTAGGCAGATCTAATCCTCCTCTATCCTTGGTTCTTTGTAGCGTTTTTAAGCTAATACGCGGGGGTTTATCTTTCCAAAGGAATTTGGAAATATATGAATCCAGAGATCTGAACCAATCTTGTGATGGTTTGTTAGGGATCATCAAAAATAAGTAATTTATTTTTGGCAAGATCATCATTTTTATAGTGGCGACCCTTCCCATGAGTGATATGGGTAAAGATTTCCATCTAGTCAGATCGCCTTCTACTTTCTTTAGAAGTGGGATGTGGTTTAGTTTAGTTAAGTCTGAAAGCTTAGGAGAGACATTAATACCTAAATATTTAATATTTCCGGATTGCAGTGGGGCAGAGGAAGAATTATGGAAGGAGCAGTTAATGGGGAGAACTGTAGATTTTGGCCAGTTAATTGAATAATCTGAAACTCTTGAAAACCAGTTTATTAAAGTAATTACCTCAGAGAGGTTGGTTTGTGTGTTTTGCAGAAAAAGCAACACATCATCCGCATAGAGACTGATTTTATGTTCTATGTTCTTACATTTTATGCCCTTAATTGTTGTAGCCTGTCTAAATGCTGCTGCTAGAGGTTCGATAAAAATTGCAAAAAGTGAAGGGGAGAGTGGGCATCCCTGTCTGGTGCCCCTCAGGAGACAGAAGCTGGAGGATGTCTGGTCATTTGTTCTGATACGAGCCGTTGGGGAATTGTATAATATTCTTATCCAGTTTATGAAAGAGTTTCCAAAACCAAATTTGTGTAAAGTTGCGAATAAAAATTTCCAATTAACTCTGTCAAATGCTTTTTCTGCATCTAGAGATAATATTATGGTTTCGATGTTTTTATCGTATGAGTAGTCTATTAAATTAAGTAATCTACGAGTGTTTGTTGAGGAGTGCCGACCTTTTATGAAACCAGTTTGGTCAGGATGAATTAAGAGGGGGGTCATTTTCTCTAATCTCTTTGAGAGAGCTTTGCAGATTATTTTAAGGTCTACATTTAAAAGAGAAATTGGACGATAGCTTGAGGGAAATAAAGGGTCTTTGCCTGGTTTTAGCAGGAGACTAATGTTGGCAGAATTCATATTTGGTGGTAGTCTGCCCTTTTCCTCGATTTCCTGCAACATGCTGTGGAATACTGGTGCCAAAATTGTCCAGAATTCTTTGTAGAATTCTGCAGGGAAGCCGTCTGGACCTGGAGCCTTATTATTGGGCATACTTATCAGGGCTTCCTGGAGTTCACTTGGCGTCAGTGGCGAATCCAGTTCCATTGCTTGACTGTCTAGTAATTTTGGAAGAGTTACGTTGTCAAGAAACAGATCAATTTCATTTTTAGATGGGTTTATTTGTGGTGAGTATAAAGTTTCATAGAAATCCCTAAAAATGTTGTTTATTCTTCCAGGATCATATATTGTGTTCCCCGATAAATCTTTAGCAGCACATATAGTTATTTTTTCTTTATTTATTTTTAGCTGGTTAGCTAGAAATCGACCTGATTTGTTACTGTGTTCAAAATTCTGCAAGCGAAGTCTTTGTATAAGGAATTGTGTTTTTTTATTAATAGTTTCATTTAATTCTAGTTTTGTTTTGCATATTTTGTTCAATGTTTCCTGATCTTGGTGGGACGCGTAGGCTTCTTCTAGTGATTTGATGTTTTTTTCTAATTCCTGAATATTTTTGTTTTCTTCTTTCTTTTTGTGTGATGAGAAAGAAATTATTTTACCTCTCATCACAGCTTTCCCTGCTTCCCATAGAACAGAAGCAGATATTCCGGGAGTGTCATTAAAGTCTAAATATGAAGTCCATTCCTTTTTAAAGTATTTAATAAAGTCTTCATCTTTAAGTAGTGATATATTAAATCTCCAGTTTTTACTTGGCGTAGTATTATTCTTGTGCATTAGTGTTAAAGATACAGGAGCATGATCGCTGACAGCTATAGGATGAATCTCAGTGTCTGAAATGTCACACAGCAGTGAGCTGCTGACCAAAAAATAATCCAGAGGAGAGTAAGAGTGATGAACATGCGAGAAAAAAGTATATTCCTTACTGGTGGGGTGAAGAGAGCGCCATGCATCGCAAAGACCAAAGTCGTTCATATACTGTTTGATTATATTTGTGGACTGCCAATTACGCTGAGTTCCTGTTGTGTTGAGCCTATCCATTTCTTCATTTAGTCCAAGGTTGAGGTCACCGCCAAGAATGAGTGTGCAATCAAGGTGTTCAGAGAGTGCACTAAAAAAACCGTGGAAGAATGAGGGTTCATCAACATTTGGACCATATATACTAACAATACATAGTTTTTTGTTCAATATTGATAGTTTAATAATTAGAAATCTACCCTCTGGATCTATAACTGTATCGAGTACTGTAAAATTAACATTTTTATGTATTAAAATTGCTACTCCCCGTTGTCTAGAATTATAACCGGCTGCAAACACGTTAGGAAACTCAGGTGTTTTAAGTTCATTTAAACCTGTGACAGGTTTGTGAGTTTCTTGTAATAAAACAACATCTGCCTGTAGTTTTTTAAGCTGGTTAAATATTTTTAACCTCTTTCCTCTGGTGCCAGCTCCATTTACATTCCATGTGACAAACCTCAGCATGCCCTTAATTGTGCGTGTATGTCTAATGATGTATGCTGGGTGTTTCGTTTAGACAGGTGGAGAGAATATGGAAACATCCCTTGTTTGTAAATAGAAAGAGAAAAAGAAGTGTGGTGAGAGACTCCATAAGTCTGACTATGTGTGTGAATATTCACTAATATGAACAAGCGTGGCTTGCTTATGTGTCCTGCAAGTCTGTGCGTGCTGTGAGGCTGTTGTGAATGTGCTGCCGTTGAGCTGATGTGTTTGCGTGATCGTGTTGTGAAAATATGGAGAAATAGAGGGTGTTGTTTGTAGGTGAGTGGGGAAGTAGGTGACCACAGCAGTGAAAGACAAGAGAAAGAAAGAAACCACATGAACTGTGAGCGACAACAAAAAAAAAGAAACGAAACGGAAACATTCCAATTAAAGCAATGACGGAGGGTGACGGTGTTATATCTGCTATGACATCATATTGATATTACTAGCTTAAACTCATGCTACACAACATTAAGATGGCGCCGGTGAGGTCGGCTGCCGTCACGACTGCTCCGACCACTTTTTCTTTGTCTTTGTTTTTTAAGTTAGTTTTCAGCGTTTCTAAATCGGCAAAATCATCACCATTGGGTACATTAGGTATGACAGTGACACTCTTGTTTCTATTGGTATACAATGTACTCACAATTCGAAGTTTTTAACTCCGGATCCGAGCTGGCCGAGTGAGATCTCGAGGGAGAACAAAGGGAAGCGGCGGCGGCCTAGAGGGAAGCGAGCCGGCGTCAGGAACAGGCTGAGAGCTCGTGCACACCGCACACCTCTGCCTAGCATCCTGCTCGCCAACGTCCAGTCACTGGAGAACAAGCTTGACGACCTCAGGGCCAGGATAAAGTTCCAGAGAGACATTCGGGACTGCAATCTCCTCTGCTTCACCGAGACATGGCTGAACCCAGCGGTGCCGGACCACGCCATCCAGCCGGCCGAGTTCTTCTCGGTTCACCGCATGGACAGGACACGGGACTCGGGGAAGTCAAGGGGAGGCGGCGTGTGTTTAATGGTGAACAACAACTGGTGCAACAGTGCGAACGTTGTTCCTCTCACACGCTCCTGCACACCAAATCTGGAACTACTGTCCATCATGTGTCGTCCTTTTTATCTACCTCGGGAATTTACATCGGTCATTGTAAGTGCCGTTTATATTCCACCACAAGCGGACATGGTCACCGCCTTATGCGAGCTGCATGAGGCACTCACACAGCACCAGACACAACACCGGGACGCTGCGCTTATTGTGACGGGGGACTTTAATAGCGCCAACCTCAAACGCGCAGCGCCGAACTTTTATCAACACATCACCTGCCCCACCAGGGGTGAAAGGACACTGGACCACTGCTACACTACGGTCAAGGACGGCTACAAGGCACAATCCCGCCCCCCGTTTGGCAAATCTGATCACGCCGCCATCTTCCTCATGCCAAAATACAAACAAAGGCTGAAACAGGAAGTTCCGGTTCAGAGGAAGGTCGCACGCTGGACGGATCAATCGGTGGCCGCGTTACAGGACGCACTCGATGACGCAGACTGGGGCATGTTCAGAAACAGCTCCGACGATGACGTCAACGTGTTTACGGAAGCGGTTGTGGGATTCATCGGGAAACTAGCGGATGATACCGTGGAGACAAAGACTATCACAACGTTTCCCAACCAGAAGCCGTGGGTGGATAAAACCATCCGCGACGCTCTGAGATCCCGCACCGCTGCCTACAACACGGGACTCATGACGGGGGACATGGACCCGTACAAAGCCGCGTCATATAACGTGCGGAGGGCGGTGAAAGAGGCGAAGCAGCGCTACGGGAGGAAACTAGAGTCACAACTCCAACAGAGTGACTCTAGGAGCCTGTGGCGGGGACTAAGGACAATAACGGACTATAAAGCACCAACAACCGGTATGACGAACGCGGCCGTGACTCTGGCAGACGAGCTGAACACTTTCTATGCTCGCTTCGAGGCTGCAGCTAAGGTCTCCAACAATGCTAGTGTTAGCGGCGCTAACGGCTGCAGACAGGAAGATACTGCCAGCACCGGAAACGTGCTCGTCATCTCCGAGCATGAAGTAAGGAGAGCCTTCAAGAGAGTGAACACCAGGAAAGCAGCAGGACCAGACGGCATCCCAGGTCGTATCCTAAGAGACTGCGCATACCAGCTAGCTCCTGTGTTCACTGAGATATTCAACATCTCTTTATCTCAGTCGGTGATCCCCACATGCTTCAAAGAGTCCATCATTGTTCCTGTCCCGAAGAAACCCCACCCTGCTTCTCTCAATGACTATCGCCCTGTAGCCCTCACCTCAGTAGTGATGAAGTGCTTTGAACGCCTGGTCAGAGACTTCATCATTTCTTCACTACCAGACACACTGGACCCACTACAGTTCGCTTACCGTCCAAATCGTTCCACAGACGATGCCATCTCTCATCTCCTCCACACATCACTCACTCACTTGGACACTAGAAGGGGGAATTATGTTAAAATGCTCTTCATAGACTACAGCTCTGCATTTAATACCATAATTCCCTCCACACTCACCACCAAGCTGGAGCATCTGGGACTCAGCTCATCTATGTGTCAGTGGATCTCCAACTTCCTAACTGGCAGACCACAGGCAGTAAGGATGGGCGGACATGTCTCAGCCTCCACCACTCTCAGCACTGGAGCCCCCCAGGGGTGTGTTCTGAGCCCCCTGCTGTACTCTTTGTACACATATGACTGTGTGGCCACTACCAGCTCCACCACCATCATCAAGTTTGCTGACGACACCGTCGTGGTGGGCCTGATCTCTGATAACAACGAGACGGCCTACCTGAAGGAGATTAGGAATCTGGAGAACTGGTGCCAGAGGAACAACCTCCTTCTAAACGTCAGTAAGACAAAGGAGCTGATAGTGGACTTCAGCACTAAGCAGGAGAGGAACTACCAGACCCCCATCATCAACGAGTGCCCAGTGGAGAGAGTGGACAGCTTCAAATACCTCGGAGTTCACATCACGCAGGACCTGTCATGGTCCTGTCACATCAACACCGTGGTGAAAAAGGCCAGACAGCGTCTCTACCAACTCAGACGCTTGAGAGACTTCCAACTGCCCTCCAAGGTGCTCAGGAACTTTTACTCGTGCACCATAGAGAGCATCCTGGCGGGAAACATCTTAACCTGGTTCGGGAACAGCACCATGCAGGACAGACGAGCTCTACAGAGGGTTGTGCGGTCAGCTGAGCGCACCATCCGCTCCGAGCTCCCTGACCTGCACTCAATCTACAGCAGGCGGTGCTGGACCAAGGCCAGGAAGATGGTGAAGGACCTCAGCCATCCCAACAACAGACTGTTCTCTCTGCTGAGGTCAGGAAAGCGATTCTGCTCCCTGAAGACCAACACAGAGAGACTGAGGAGGAGCTTCTTCCCGCAGGCGATACGGTCTCTCAATCACACCACCACACAGTACTGACCCACACATATGGTTCTTACACACACACTGGACTTTCTGGACTTTGTTTTTGCACAA
The DNA here is from genome assembly GCF_057382185.1 of Mchenga conophoros. Classification (NCBI taxonomy): domain Eukaryota; kingdom Metazoa; phylum Chordata; class Actinopteri; order Cichliformes; family Cichlidae; genus Mchenga; species Mchenga conophoros. The sequence continues at coordinate 54,651,188 of NC_140547.1, forward strand.
CACTGGTCACTATATTCTTCATTTCCAGTTAATACTTGTACAGCTGCTGTTATTGTGTATATATTTATTTATATTTAGATTTCTTCATACATTCTTATATAGTTCTATATTGTGTATTGTGTATTTTGTTGTACAGTTATTTTATTTTCAACTTTAATTTATATATTTTATCTTATTCTTCCCAGTTAAATTTACCCTTCATTCTAATTTGTGTTGTACAGTTATTTCATTTTTAACCTTAATTTATATTTTATTCCTTCCTAGTTAAATTTACCCTTTTTAATTTTTCATATTTATTTCCTATCTTATTCATAGCCTTTCCTTTTTTTGTTTTCTTTAGGTCACGAGTAGTTGTCCAAGCATTTCACTACATATCGTACTGTGTATGACTGTGTACGTGACAAATAAAATTTGAATTTGAATTTGAACAGCAGCAGAGAAGCAGGATTTAGTGTTTGTGTTATTACGAGTGTAAACAAGAAGAGTTCCAGATGGTGCAGTGGACACATGTGTGACTGCTGTGATTAAAGCATCTTTCTTTCAGCTTAACGAGTGAACCGTCAGCTCGTTCAAACACACGTTAAAGTGCATTTGGCTCGACACCACCGAACAGAGGCAGCAATATAACACAGCTAACATTAACAGTGCAGTGGATCCTGCTTGTGCCGTGATGTTCAGGACTGCAAACCAAGCAGCATCACTGACTTTCAGCTTGTTGTGTTTGTGGATATATGACTGACTTTAATTATCCACAAAATCATCACATTCTCTGTAAGATTAAGGTCGACTATTGAACGGCGTATATTTTAAAGGCTTTAAAACCAAGTTAACGCTGAAAGTACAAACATCACTAATGTCACATAACTCTGCCGACAAGGCATAGCTATGGCTATGAAATGCTCTTTGTGTATCACTTCTTCATTATGAAAGATGTCATTAATGCACTAGTAATGTCTCATCTGGAGTATTGTTCAATCATTTGGTCAGCAGCTAATAAGACAGATCTTAACAGACTTCAGTTAGTCCAGAATAAGGCGTCCAGATTAGTGTGAAGATGTTCATACTATACTAATATTGATAAAATGCATAATAACCTTTCTTGGCTTCCTGTACAGGCTAAAATATTCTATGGCTTACTTGTAGTTCTAAAGAAAGCAATTCTGTTAAACACACCACATTTATTCTGCTCAGCTGCAGTATCCAGATGAAATACATCATCATATTACACAGTTTTCAACAAGCTGCAATTTAGTAAATGCTTGAGTTAAAAGTAACGTTTTGTAAAACTGTTACATTTAGAGCAACTTTTAAGTGGAATAAGTTGCCTTAAAAAATTAGAGAATTATTCAAAACTTCAATGAACACTTAAAAGCCGATTTACAGAGCTTTTAGTTGTTGTAAATATTGTAAGACATGATTTGTTTTTGAAATTTGTGTAATGTGCCTCAATGTTATTGATATTATTATTATTATTATTATTGATTGCTGATATTTGAACAATTGTGAAACCTCACTGTGGATGTAAGAGTGAAATTATGTGGATATCTTGAATCCACTTTATTGTGGAATATTTTATGTGAGTATTTGACGGAAGACGAGCAACATCTGTTGTGGAAGCTAACGGGGTTCCTTTAGAATAAACAAACATAGGATTTATTATCACTGAATAATTATGAAAACAAAGGGTGGTGGAGTCTGCTTCTACATTAATGAAGGTTGGTGTACTGATGTCACAGTGTTACAGAAACACTGCAGCCCACACTTGGAAAGTTTTTTCATCAACTGTAAACCTTTTTATTCACCGCGGGAGTTTTCTTCCTTCATGCTGGTCGGAGTTTACATCCCTCCACAGGCCAACGCGAACAACGCACTGTGCGAGCTGGCTGACCAGATTACTACCCTGGAGAGGAAATTCCCGGATTCCTTTACAATTATTCTTGGGGATTTTAACAGAGCAAACCTAAACTACGAACTCCCTAAATACAGACAGCATATAGACTGCCCCACCAGGGACAACATCATACTGGATCACTGCTACACCACTCTAAAAGATGCCTATCGCTCTGTGCCCCGGGCAGCTTTGGGACATTCTGATCACTGCATGGTCCATCTTATTCCAGTTTATAGGCAAAAACTCAAACGTGCCAAGCCTGTAGTCAAAACTGTGAAGAAGTGGACTAACGCAGCAAAGCAGGAACTGCAGGACTGTTTTGACTCCACTGATTGGACTGTTTTTGAAGCTGCATCTGAGAACCTAGATGAGCTCACGGACACTGTGACATCATACATCAGTTTCTGTGAAGACGTGTGTGTGCCAACAAAGACCTTTTGCACATACAACAACAATAAACCATGGTTCACTCCTAAACTCCAACATCTTCGTAAGGCCAAGGAGGACGCCTACAGAAGTGGTGACAGGGTCCTGTACAAGCAAGCCAGGAACACACTGACCAAGGAGATCAAAGCAGCTAAAAGGATCTACTCCCAGAAGCTGGAAGAACGGCTCTCAGCCAACGACCCTGCGTCAGTGTGGAGGGGCCTGCAGGAAATCACCAGCTACAGACGCCCCCCACCCACTATTGAAGCAAACAAAGACCTGGCCAACGAGTTAAACACTTTCTATTGCAGGTTTGAGACGGACAGACTCCCACGCCCCACCCTCCCCTCCCCAGGGACATTGCTTCAGACATTGACCCCCAACACACCTTCCACCTCTCCCCCCTTCACCCTGCCCCTCCCCAATCAAGACTCAACGACCACCCCCACCCTCCCCAATCCAGACTCAACGACCACCACCACCCTCTCCAATCCAGACTCAACGACCTCCACCACACCTCTCACCCCCCTTTCCTCCTCCCTGAAACTAAGAATACACACTCAGGATGTGAGCCGACTATTCCAGAAACAGAAGCCCAGGAAAGCCCCCGGACCAGATGGCGTCTCACCCTCCTGCCTCAAAACCTGTGCTGAACAGCTGGCTCCCATCTTTACTCGCATCTTCAACAGATCCCTGGAGCTGTGTGAAGTTCCCTCCTGCTTCAAACGCTCCACCATCATCCCTGTTCCCAAGAAACCCACGATCACAGGACTGAATGACTACAGACCTGTCGCCTTGACGTCTGTGGTCATGAAATCCTTCGAACGACTGGTGTTAGCCCATCTGAAAGACATTACAGGCCACCAGCTGGACCCTCTGCAGTTTGCCTACCGGGCAAACAGGTCGGTGGATGATGCAGTGAACATGGGGCTGCATTACATCCTGCAACACCTTGACCGCCCGGGAACTTATGCCAGGGTCCTGTTTGTGGACTTTAGTTCGGTTTTTAACACCATTGTGCCTGAACTTCTTTCCTCCAAACTCTCCCAGCTCAGCGTGTCACCAGCTACCTGTCAGTGGATCACCAGCTTCCTGACAGACAGAAAGCAACAAGTGAGGCTGGGGGAGATCACCTCTGAAACCCGGTCCCTCAGTATTGGTGCCCCTCAAGGATGTGTCCTCTCACCACTACTGTTCTCCCTCTACACTAACGACTGCACCTCCAAGAACTCGGCTGTCAAACTCCTAAAGTTTGCAGATGACACCACTGTCATTGGCCTCATTCAAGATGGTGATGAGTCTGCATACCAGCAGGAAGTTGAGCGGCTGGTACTCTGGTGCAGTCAGCACAATCTGGAGCTGAACACTCTTAAGACTGTAGAGATGACAGTGGACTTCAGGAGACATCCCTCAACTCTGCTCCCCCTCACCATATCAGACAGCCCTGTGTCAACTGTGAAGACCTTCAAGTTCCTGGGTACAACCATCTCCCAGGACCTGAAGTGGGAGACCAACATCAACTCCATCCTCAAAAAGACCCAGCAGAGGATGTACTTCCTGAGACAACTGGGGAAGTACAGTCTTCCACAGGAGCTGCTGATCCAGTTCTACACTGCGGTCATTGAGTCTGTCCTGTGCTCCTCCATCACAGTCTGGTATGGAGCAGCCACTAAACAGGACAGGAGCAGACTGCAGCGGACTGTACGGGCAGCAGAAAGGATCATCGGCGCCCCCCTGCCCTCCATCCAGGATCTGTACCTCTCAAGAACCAGGAAACGGGCAGGGAAAATCATCGCAGACCCCTCACACCCTGCACACAGACTTTTTGATCTGCTGCCCTCTGGCAGACGGTACAGAAGCCTGCAGACCAGGACCACCCGACACAGGAACAGTTTCTTTCCCCTCGCCATCTCCCTCCTAAACAGTTGACCTGTCACACTGCTCCCACTGCCAGACTGCAACTGCACCTTATGTACATTTTGTAGTATTCATTCCACCTCATTCATTTCTGTATTTTATGTATATAAGTTTAGATTCGTTATTTATAGTTGGTTTACACAGCTTTGTGTATGTATGTGTAATGTGTATATATAGACACTTGTGTGTGTGTGTGTGTGTGTGTGTGTGTGTGTGTGTGTGTGTGTGTGTGTGTGTGTGAGAGAGATTTACATTGCTGTGCTTGAGAGCCACCATCTACCGGAACCAAATTCCCTGTATGTGTCTGCACATATACTTGGCCAATAAACACGATTCTGATTCTGATTCTGATTCTGATGTATAAATCTATACAAATTATAGAAATATGTAATTGGAAACAACAAAATAATCTAAATTATAAAATAATGTGTGTGTGTGTGTGTGTGTGTGTGTGTGTGTGTGTGTGTACAATCAGGAGGGATGGGCATGATTTTAGTGTTTGAACAGTCATGAATTATCTTTAACAGCAGGTTGGATGTAATGTGTTAGAACTACCAGCAGGTGGGGATAAGAGACCTTTAAGGTGTTTGGTGCCACACTCCACCTTCAGGTTTAAAACTAGTGTTAATGGAGTTTGAAGGTTGAGTTTGTTCCACGACTGCATTTCACTCACTGCCTCTGTTTGTATCTCTGTCACTGCAGGACCAACTTGGAGCCAGAAGTCAGCGCTCTCAGGAGGCCGACAAACCTCACAGAAGAAAGGGAGAGAAAAAACACACCTGTGACGAGTGTGGGAAGGGTTTTACTGTGAGGGCTAAACTAAAACAGCACCAACTCATCCACAGTGGAGTTAAAGCGTACAGCTGTGATCAGTGTGGCAGAGCTTTTACTCGCAGTAGCAGCTTACAGAGTCATCTAGCCCTCGTGCTACCCTAGCAAAAAACGGGACCATTTTGGGTACTTTTGGATTTTCGATTTTAAATATATCAGTCATTTTAAAGACCAGTTGCATGATACTTGCCCAGGATGTGAATTTTAGGATTATTTTTAAAATTCAATGATCCCCTCTATGGTGTGGTGTATAGTAAAGGAGATTCACATATTTACCCCCTCCCTTTGCCCTTGTACCATTTTGGGCCCCATTGACTCCCATTATAATCACATATTTTCGATATACTGTAATCCTGACATGTGATAATTTTTTTCTCGTGAATACCTAATGGATCTAAGCCTCTGCCTTCAAAATAAAGGAAAAATATGTTTTGGATCCAATGAGCACAATATTAGGCACAGCACCACCATAGACATTTTCAGTGGTTTTGAATGCAGGACATGGTTATCTTACCTTGCAAAATGCATGGCAATAAAACAGCTGACCACCATAAAATAGTCTTGATGTAGTGGAACTGATATAAGAGAGTGGTGTGAATGTGATTGAGAATATATATATACTGTGTGTGTGTGTGTGTGTGTGTGTGTGTCGGCCGCAAACAAAACAGCCCATAGAGCCGCCTCCTTGAAGTGAACAACGGCAGCCTGCTCCGTTTTTTTTCTCTTTTCTTTGAACCTCTGTCAATGTTATTTTTCCTCACTTGGCTGAGGGCAAAAACAAGGCTCGTGTGCAGAGAAGGGAGGGGTGTAAAAGCAGCCACGTGTTTGTTGAGCAGAGGGGGGAGGGGTGCAAAAACAGCCACCTGTTTGCTGAGCAGAGGGGGGAGGGGCAGTCGTTACTCTCCCAGTGGCAAGTCAGCAGAGCTGGGGGAGAGACAGAGAGAGATCCTTTTCTATCTTCTTGGATTCAAGTGCACATTTGAAGTCTGTGGGAATAGTTTGCAGCCTGGTCTTACTAGTCATTTCTGCACAGACGTCACGAAATGCACAGATGCGCGCACGCACAAGACGAAGCGCACGGTCAATTTAGGGGAGCTTGGAAGCAGTGATCATCCTGCAAACAGCGCATTATTATCGTAACAGCTGCAAAAGTTAGGATATGTCCTGTCTGCAACATCCATCCATCTAGAGGTTCGTGCTATAAAATGTAAATTACATCTTTGTTCAGTTTGTTGTTGAGTTTGTTAAGGTCAGTTCAGTTTCCCAGTGGCACAGGAATGGAACAGGAGGGAGAGACAGAAAAAGATCATCGTCTATCCAATAAGATAGAGGATGATCATTTTTTAATTCAGGTGCACCTTTGAAGTCTGTGAGAATAGTTTGCAGCCTTGTCTTACTAGTCATTTCTGCACAGATGCCACGAAATGAACAGATGCGCGCATGCACAACACAAAGCACACGGTCAATTTAGGGGAGGCTTTTGCTGAGAAAGCGCAGCGTTCCAAAAAGCGGAAGCAGTGCTCATTGTGCAAACAGCACATTATTATCGTAACTTCTACAAAGATATATATAAGATATGTCCTGTCTGCAAAATCTAACCATCTTATGGTTCATGCTATGTATGATAATGTAAATTACATCTTTGTATAGTTTGTTGTTGAGTTTGTTCAGGTCAGTTCAGTTTGTTTTTTTGCAATAAAGTGTTATTGTTCCAAAAATAATAATGCATTCAAATCAATGTTGTTATGAATTATTTGCCTATTCAAGGCTGTAATAACCTAATGCCAAATACTTCCATTTGCAAGTCATTTTTTGAAAATATTGCATATTATGGGTTTTTCACCCCCAAAAAACAGTGTTTTATATGACAACAAAGCCATAAAAACCTAAAAAAATATTTAAAAAATAATGAAAAACTTTATATCTGTGGTTAGGTCTGAAGTTGTTTAAAAGCTCTGATGTGAAAAAAATCAGAAAAAAAATTCATATATGATATTGCTATATCACCTTTTGTCAGGGGACCATTTTGGGTACGAAGGGCAAAGGATGGGTATAAATTTTAAGGGATGGTCAAGAGCTAGTTAGCCACTCTGGAATTAAGCCATACAGCTGTGACGAGTGTGGGATGGAGTTTACTCTGAAGGCTTCACTAAAACAGCATCAGGTCATCCACACTGGAGAGAGACCGTTCAGCTGTGACTTGTGTGGAAAGTCTTTTTCCTTGAAGGGTTCCCTAAAAAGACACCAACTCATCCACAGTGCAGTTAAAGCGTACAGCTGTGATCAGTGTGGCAGAGCTTTTACTCAAAGTAGCCACTTACAGAGGCATCTAGTTACCCACTCTGGAATTAAGGCATACAGCTGTGATCAGTGTGGCAGAGCTTTTACTCACAGTAGCCACTTACAGAGGCATCTAGTTACCCACTCTGGAATTAAGGCATACAGCTGTGATCAGTGTGGCAGAGCTTTTACTCACAGTAGCCACTTACAGAGGCATCTAGTTACCCACTCTGGAATTAAGGCATACAGCTGTGATCAGTGTGGCAGAGCTTTTACTCGCAGTAGCCACTTACAGAGTCATCTAGTTACCCACTCTGGAATTAAGGCATACAGCTGTGATCAGTGTGGCAGAGCTTTTACTCACAGTAGCAGCTTACAGAGGCATCTAGTTACCCACTCTGGAATTAAGGCATACAGCTGTGACGAGTGTGGGATGGAGTTTACTCTGAAGGCTTCACTAAAACAGCATCAGGTCATCCACACTGGAGAGAGACCGTTCAGCTGTGACTTGTGTGGGAAGTCTTTTTCCTTGAAGGGTTCCCTAAAAACACACCAACTCATCCACAGTGGAGTTAAAGCGTACAGCTGTGATCAGTGTGGCAGAGCTTTTACTCGCAGTAGCAGCTCACAGAAGCATCTAGTTACCCACTCTGGAATTAAGCCATACAGCTGTGACATCTGTGGAAAAACTTTCAGCCAGAGAGAGAGCCGAAATAAACACCTACGCATTCACACCAGACATGATGTGTACTGCTGTGAACAGTGTGGCAAACAGTTTATAACTCACACACACTTACAACAACACATGTTTACCCACACTGAGGAGAGACCTTATCGATGTGACCTGTGTGAGAAGACTTTTAAAGCTCCACATCACCTGAGACGACACCAACAGATCCACACCAGAAAGAGACTCTACAAGTGCAGCTACTGTGAGGTATGTATTTATATTGTTATCTTGTCATTTTAGCCTGACTGTTAGCATGTTAGCAATTCTACTGCATGGAAAAGCAGCTCTGAGTGATTATTCAGATTTTCCTTTCAGTTATGATTTTAGTATTACTGTAGTATTATGGTGGTAGTATTGTAGTTATTGCAGCCCAGTAAACTGAGTGTGTTAACTGAAACAGTCAAATGTAGTTGGACGTCTGCAGAGATGCTCTTTATTTCAGGCGACGTTCAAGATACAAATGTTGAAGGACTGACTTACACTGTCTTTGTGTCTTTGTTTAGAAGCAGAGCGACACAGATGGATCCAGTTCTCAACCCTGTCATCACTGTGGTGGTGGGAAAGACTTTCATTGTGACCTCTGTGGAAAAACTTTCAGTCAGCAAAAGACCCTAAAAGTACATCAATGTAGACACACTGGAGACAAACTGAAATACTGCAAAGAATGTGGGAAAAGCTTCACCACACCAAGTGAGTTAAAACAACATGAACTGATTCACAGTGGGGTTAAAAAGCACCTCTGTGATCAGTGTGGGTCATCCTTCACCACTGCAAGGGACCTTAAATCACACAAAAGAGTCCACACAGGAGAGAAACCACACAAGTGCAGACACTGTCAAGTAATCGTAACAGGCATGAACGTGCACACATGGAAGGAAACTACAGCTGTGACCAGTGTGACAAGAGCTTCAGGAATCTCAGTTCATACTCTGCACACAAACGATCCCACGTTACTAATAAACTGTTTCACTGTTACCAATGTGCCCAAACATTCACCTCATTGTCTGCTCTGTGCAAACATCAGCGCGATCACTCAGGGCTGAAATCACTCCCATCACTGGATCACAGTGAATCTGAAGACACAGAAAGATCCTCTGGTTTCTGTGTCAGACTCAAAAAGCTTGAGATCAGGCTCCACAGAGTTCAGATAGAATCATTTAAACTTGTGTTGAACTGAACTGGTTGTTGGGCTGAACTTCTACATAATACAGATCTACATGGGATCTTCTTTTCTGTTTTTTACTGAGTCAGTTTTGTCCTTTTTTCTCTGTCCTGGTTTTGCTCGTCTGTAAATGATTGAAACTCAGTCAAATAGTTCATTGTTCTCCAGCAAAACGTTTTGGAAACTCATGTTTAACCTTTAAAACTCTGACATGTTTTAGCACACAAGGCTTCATCGGGGAGTTCACTCATGATTGGACCATCAGAACAAAGGTTTGTAGTTCTTTCAAAGAGAGTCTTGGAGATGTTTGATGTTTCTGTTTTTTCTGAAACCACCTGAAAGAAAAACTATTTTTCTTGCTTTATGTAGTGTGGAAGTTTTTAATGTTTCTTCATCTGTGATGTTCTTGAATGTGTTCACGTGAAGATGGTACAAATAAACTGTCCTTTCAGCTTTAGCTCCTAATTTATTCATTATTTATGGATGTAGCACAGCAGCCGTCTCTTGATTAACACATGGAGGGCTCGGGATCTGATGGTGTCGTCTCCCTAATTTGCCCACTCATGGCCAAGAAATTGAAATAAACCTTGTTTCCCTGCTGGATAGTGATCCACTGTAACTCTGCTCCTCCTTCCTGTTTAGGATTTCTGTGGCTGAAGTAAAATTCCCTCCATCCATCACTTATCCCAGCTAACCCAAAGTGAAATAAAGTTTTGCTCGTCTTAAAAAAGCATTACAATAATGGGCATTACCAATGCAAACTGAATGATACAGAAGATGAAAGAAGAGACTTTGATCAGTTAATAAAGCTCATGATCTGGATTCATTGTGGCTGCTACACAGATACTTCTGGGTCACTTCTCTCAGTTAGGAACCTTCCTCACCAAACTGACTGTTGGACCACACCCCTGGTTTCATGAGAAATTGTTTCAGCCATGATTTCTCTTCCTGTATTTCAGAGTAAAGACTGAAGTGACAAATGGAAGCATGTTTAAAAAACACAATGTGAGAGAGACGTTGAGGTCCTTAGAAGTTACCCTGGGTTTTTCTGTCACCCTGCTAGATGTTACACACCTTGTTATTGGACTGATTTCTACTGCTGGACTACTCCTGCGGAGAGTAACAATACTCTTACTAATTAGCTCCCTTTCACACCTTTGGGGATATTTATTTTTGTGTTTGCAGCGCTGTGAGCCAGAACAGCGAGAGAAAAATCTGCAACAGCGACGAGCCGAATGCTTACGTGAATCGCAGCAGCTGCACATGTGCTACACTGAATTAGAGGATATCTTTGCTCTGGATTTATATTTCTACTTTTTCATTTCTATATGATTCTTCTTGCATCTAAACAAAGATGATTCAATTTGCTAAATGTTGATGGCTCTTCGTGCTCAGGTGTAAATGAGACGTAATATTTGCTCTTGGTTTGGTTCTCCTGTACAGAACCTTGCAGTACAACAGAAACCTAAAAACATTATTTGTAGTTGTTATTCTTAGTTGTTCTGCTGCCTAAATACCACAGGGTCTGATTATGAAGTTATTGAGCTGCACATACTTTACGACCTGCTTAAGTTCGAGGTCACAGCGTCTGTAGAGCAGCTGGAACATAATGAAGTCTACAAGGTTAAAGTTTTCTCTTCAGTTATTGTTCTTCCTGCTGCTTGGTTTGATGGATCTGAGAGCTTTTGTTTTTATTATTGTTATTATAATTATCATTAATATTTTACTCTCTAGAAGCTTTCAAATAGTGTTTGTGTTTGAAAAAATTGATTTAAGAATTGAACAGAAACATCTGTCCTTCTGAAAATCACCCAAAGGCACGGAGACAAAGTCAAAGGATGCAACCTGTAACTTTCTCTTCCTTCATGTCAGTACCATCATCGATGATTTATATAAAATGCATATAGCAACAGTAGCACTTTAGTTTGGACTTTATGATTTCTGTAACTGGAAAATATTATTTTGTTTAAAGACAGAAGTGACCGCATAGTTGCAACATCAAAGGGAAATATTAATTAATTAGCATTAAGTATATTTGTTGCTTAAGCGTTTGCACTATAACTTAAGTAGGATTATAACTTTTAAGGAAGGAAAGATTTCAGATATTTAGTTCACTGTTTCAACGTTGAAGTGTCAAACGTCCAACATCTGGAAAGGAAACCACGCCAGTGTACTGTGATGTTTCACCAACATGTGGCAGACGCTGGTCCTGCCTTTCATGCTGACATCAGCAGAGAGCCCCGCCTACCTCAAAGCCTCGCCTGTCATGTATTGATCAGGATGATTATGAAGATGAGCGAGTGCAAATAAGACTGTAAAAGTCCACGAGCAGAATGTTTGGATGCTTTCTAATGATTCATGAATATCATGAGAGTGTTTGTGTGTTTTGTCTTTTCTTTGCTGACGTTTGTTACTAACAAAGACAATTTACGCTCTGTGTGTGTTTTCATCCTTACCAGCCAAACTCTAACTGCAATGAAGGAAACAAACTGTAGAAAACGTCGACTCAATGACTTCATAAAATATTGAAGTGGTTCAGGTAGAGCCAGTTTTTAAATGACCATGAACACTGACCGTATTGTATCTGTACAGCATGTTTTTCTATTAGACAGATTTGTAACAGAGGCCTTGCTCTCAGTAAGTTTGAAATCCTTTTCTGATTTCTTTTGTAATCTCTGATCTTTGTGTATCCTGCTCAGTTTGCCTGCTGCCTGTAGGAGTTTCTGTCTTTGTATTTGAAGATAATTCATTGAATATACTCAGCTGCTTCCCTTTGGTGCCTCACACATCACTGAAGTTTTTCAGTGTCCAGTTATTTGTTTTTAATAGCTGTTTGAATTCTCTGTATGTTTGACCCTGTAGACTGTTTAATGGACTGCTCGTCTTCCTGTTTGTAACCACTGCCTGTTTAGGACTAAAGATTTGGATTTTTGACTTTAACACAGCCTCTGCGTGTCGTCCCTTTGTGTCCTCGTCCTCTGTGAATGTGTCACAGATGTTTCCATGATAATAACACAGCTTTCCCACAGTGGCTTGCAGCAGCATTTATTCACAGCACATTTGAGAAAGGTTCAGATTAACTCGATGAGTTTATATTCAGAATGATTCTGACAGTGGGCCACTGTGAATTGTGATCTTTCATCAGGTAAATGTTTAAGTTCAGTATTTCAAAGCAGGAGCTATGAACAGTCATCATGTTGGCATTAGAATTATTATTATTAATCATTATTAATAATGTCGTTACTCATGTATAACTTTGATTAGTATACATGAATTTTATCAATAGTAAAAAATAATGAATAATTCATGTATAACTTTTATTGTGTTTTGTATATTAATTCTATTTAAATAGAGATGTTGACCCTGTCTCTACAGTAGCATCAATGTAACATACATTATTGGTCCAAGCTGTCATAAATGGGGAGCCTGATCCTTTATTATGAAAACATGATGAGTATTTTTCTTGTCAGTTGGGAAGAAGTTGGTCTTTTTTTTCCTTCTTTTTGCTCAGTTTGTCTTTTCTTTGATAATTGAAACTCTGATCAAACCTACTCATGTTCACAGCATGTAAAAGCAACTGACAGTCCGTGGCATTGTTGTTTGTAGAGGTGCAGTGTAGTGGGAGCATAAATCAAAAGAAAACAGTAACATTTATGTAATAAAACATTTGAATGAAAATGAACAGGCCCTTTATGAACTTTAAAGGGATCTGAAAACAACACTTTTTAAAAGAGTATCTTGGGGTGTAGGTGGTCAAAATAGAAAACTGAGCTGAGACTCTAAGTTCAATCCATCCATTCGTTTTTACTTAGGAGGAAGAAATGTCAGGCTGGTGCAGGCTGGTTAGGTGCATGTGGTTATCTTTACCTAAATGAGTTCACTTTGTGGCTGCCAGGTTGGGCAGAAGTACCTGTCCCCTGTTAGGCTTAGCAAGGTTCTCCAAGAGTTTCTCCATGGGTAGAGCTTCTAGCTCTTCCAGCACATCTGTGGCCGTGCAGGCTGCCACTTTCTTGGTTGCTCTTTTTACCCCACTGGTTGCGAGTGTCTAAATACCCCCACTAGCTCGCTTTGGCTGCAGTTAACTTGGGAGGAAGGGGTGGGTGTCCCATGACTAGATGAAAAACAATTATCTGGGATACATAAATATAATAACACATGCATATATCTCTATCAATTTTTATTTCTCTCAGAAATATTGGATCTAAATTGCAAATGTGTTCCAGTTATACTGTTACTGTGTGACAAAGTGGATGAGCTGCAATGGTCTCCATTTGTCCCATATGTGTTTACTTCTTCTTCTTCTTTTGCATATTAAACACTTTATTCTGTTTCTATGTATTTGCTATGATTTGCTATTTGTTAAGTAACATTGCTTCACTCACTATGCCGGGTTTGTGTGTGGAAGCATTCAGTTGCTGGCAAATCAAACATTCTGCAAATGAAGCTGAATACTCAGTTACATGTTTCTTTACATTTTATTATGTTACAGATTAAGTCATTCGTTCATACTTACTTTGTTTGTCTTTTCAGTCTTCATGAGGGTCAGGTGTGGGGAAACGCCCGCCCGGCATTTCTTCATTTTAAAGTCCTGCTGATGTCACACATGACATCAGCAGGTCAAACCAAGTGGAGGGGTTTGTTTGTCCATAGAGATGCTTCCTTTTGTTTGTTTTAAGGTTTAAATGGATTTGTTGAATGTGTTTCTTTTCATCAATATTGCCATTTAGTTGTGTAAATGTGCATGTTAGAAGTTTGAAGAGGTTTTGTGTTTAGAAATGTATAGAAACCAATCATTTACTGACAGCATGTCTGATGGAAATAAGTGCAGATTATGTATGAAGTATAACTGCACACAGTAACTGTGTTACAATAAGTAAGTAAGTAAGTAAGTAAGTAAGTAAGTAAGTAAGTAAGTAAGTAAGTAAGTAAAGTTTTATTTATATAGCACATTTCTAGATAGAAATCACAAAGTGCTTAACAAGATATAACAGATTAAAAAGACAAAATACAAACAAAGTTAGCAAAAAGCAATTTTAAAAAGATGTGTTTTTAGCTGTTTTTTAAAAGTAATCAATGAATCAGCGGATCGTAAGTCCTGAGGAAGGGAATTCCACAGTCTGGTGGCCACAGTAGCAAAAGCTCTATCACCCCTAGTTTTCAGTCTCGTATACTGAATGACAAGTAGGCCCAGACTACTCGACCTCAGAGACCTACTAGGGGCATAGGGCTGTAAAAGTTCAATAATATATGGTGGTGCTTGTTGTTGAAGAGCCTTAAAAGTTAAAACCAAAATCTTAAAATGGACTCTAAATTCGACAGGAAGCCAATGTAACTGCATAAGCAACGGTGTTATATGTGAATATTTAGAAGCTTTCGTCAACAGTCTTGCTGCAGCATTCTGAACGATCTGCAGACGCTCCAAAGAACCTTTGTTTAGATAAGTAAACAGGGAATTGCAATAGTCCAGTCGTGAAAAGATAAAAATAAGGACTTAACAGCGCCCTCTGCTGGAGTGTTTCAGTACTGCGTTAACTAGAATACACCACCTCCTCCTCCTCCTCACACCACCTGCTACAGCTCTACTCTTCTATGACTACAGTCATCCACAGCACTGATGTAAGGTCACATGGTTCATATGTAAGGAGCACAGCTGACCTCAGGTCAGTTTAATGACTGTGAGCAGCAGCTGTGTTATTGTCACTGTGACAGGGAGACACTCTCAGACACAGCGCTCATGTCAGCTTGTTCTCATGCAGGAGGATCAGGAGCTCCATGTTTGTCTTTCTGTTTGAATCATGATGTGTTTGTGCCATCAGAGTCTGTCATGAGTACTCAGGGTTTCACAGCAGCTCTTCTGGATGCTGACGAGGACTCCAACCTCATGTTTCACCTCTCTGAGCTTCTGATGTCTGTGAACACTCGTGTTTCTTCTCTGGGCTCATCTGGACAAAAACACCTTTCTGTGTTTGGCTTCAGCCTCATTCTGACTGACAGGAAGTGTGTTATCCATGAGCTGCACTTCTGTGAGGAAGTTTCCTGCTGTGTTTCCTGTCTGTGGACAAACACGAGTGTTTCAGCTGAGGACTTGGTTCCTTCCACCTGTCCATACAGGACATCACGCTGTCTTTTCTCTGTAAATGCAGCTGCAGGTCCTTCCACGTGCTGCTCTGTATTTGTGCAGTTTGTAGTGTGTCCTGGGAAACGTAGCACACATGGTGTTCTTCTGCTGTTTCCTCCTTTCACTGAGTGTGAAACACTGACGCTGTGCTGTTGTTCACAGAGGGGAGCTGATTCTAGCTGCAGCTGGACTCTGTCATCTAACTGAATGTGTTGGTGCTGATCACGGGGCTCTGAGGGGGGAGCAGCAGGAGGACTCTGGATGCTGACGTCAGTGTATCTGTGGAAGCTCCCACAGCGTGTCTGTCATTCAATATTGTGCTGTATATTGTATCTATGCAAAGATGAACAGACTGTGTGTTCACTGGTCTCTGTGCTGCTGACTGCTTTGCTGCAGCTCTGATGTCATCATCACTCCCTCCTCCACCCTCAGCAGTCCCAGCATGCTGCTGTGGTGCACCCCACCCTCACTCTACACCTGAGCCATAGACCACACCCTCCACCTCAATATACACCACAGTTTTCTCTGCTATGGAAATGAGATCAGGAGGAAATCATTATTATTATTATTTAATAAATGCTCACATTAATGTGGGCTTATTTGTTTCATATTAGAAACATTAGTTGAGTGTTTTTAGTATAAAATGGTGAAAGTCCCTCTTTTTGCTCCTCCCCTCACCTGTGGATGGACGGTGCTGTTACCGTGGTGACAGCTTGGATGTGTTTCAGTCCTGCCTGGTTATCACTGCAGGAATCTTTACTTTCACATTTATTACAGGTAATAACTCTGATTTTTCTGTGTATTATGAACTAAATGTATCCTGATACACACAGAGATGGATGAGCAGAGGTCACATGATGAAAGAACAAACATGGAGTCTTTGATTTATTTAGATATTTATTGATGAATGCAAACAAACCCTGACACTGAACCATCGTCCAGCTTTCACAGAACAAACCTGATCACATGACCTGCTGACCCAAACAGTGCAAAGCTCCATGGCAACAACAACAAACAGCCTCACATATGTTAACAGAGGCTGTTAGAAGCACAGAGTCTTTACAGTCTTTCTCCTGTTTGGACACAGATCTCTGCACATCTTCATCACAGTTACTCACAGACGTGCAGAGTGTGTGGATATCAAAGCTAAGTTTCCACCATGTTTGTAGTCTGTACTGGGACTCGTGGAGCATCTCTCTATGAGCACTCAGTGCTTTAAACAGTGAGTCCCAGTTTAACCAGCAGCCTTCACACATCACACAGACATGGAAACTTCAAACCTCAGACTGAAGACACCATCAGAAATAAATAGATTGTGATGAAGATGAAGAACTGGAACAGTTTGCTGTGGTTTCTTCTGTTCCTGTCAGAAATAAGAGTCTGGCAGCACTTTGCTCTCCTTCCACATGTTTAAGGAGGAAGTGAAGAAGAGTGAGTGAGCCGTCTTCCTCTGTGGGCCCAACATCAGGCAGCAGCCACGGATTTTTAAAAACCCAGCACACTGGTTAGAACTGCATTCAAAACTATCGAGACAATATTTTCAGCTTCTATGGCTGAAACATTTTCAAATGATGAGCTTCCAACAATGAGTGAAACAGTAAGAGCATGTGGAAAGTTTGGAAACATCCCATTAGGAAAGAGAAATCAAACATTTGGATTCATTTTAATGAGCTCAGACTTGTTGAAAATGCAGAGGAGCTGGTTGTGAACTGAGCTTCAGAGAAACACAACACACTGAGATTCAATGTGAAGCTTTGACTGGAAAAAGACAGAAAAACAACATGGGGATCCTGGAATAATGGGAGCTTCCATCTTTAAAGGACTGAAGAGGAAGAAGTTTACAAGGAATCATTTAGAACAGTTTCAAACATCAACTGATTGAATCTATGAATCTGAAAACGTGTTTCTGAGTGAAAGAGACAGACATGTACAGACTGAACTATCTGCTCAACAGTCTGAGTGTTTCTCTAACAGGAGACACTCTTTACACTCCACTCAGCACAGGGACACTGAGGAACCACGAGACCGGAACCTAAACCCAGGATAAAGAGTTTGAGTGAATGTGGTGTTGAAGGTGTGGAGGTGGATCAGAGTGTCAGAGGAGACTCTGTAGAAGGACAGAGTGCCAGCAGGACAGTCCACATACACTGCTACTCTGTTAGAGACAGAGGAGGAGGAGGAGGAGGAGGAGGAGGAGGAGGATGTTGATCTCTTATTGTGCCAGACACGAACAGGACCATCCTCAGTGCAGTACAGACTCCAGGAATGATTGTTCTCTCCAAACTCACACTCATCACTGCGTCCTTTCCTTCTGATGCTTCTGTAACTCACTGATATATAAACGTCTCCTCTCCACTCGACCTCCCAGTAACAGCGACCAGTCAGACCATTTCTACACAGCAGCTGAGAATAGATATTAAATCTGTCTGGATGATCAGGATATGACTGATATCCTTCACGTGTCACCTTCCTGTTGTTGTTGGACATTTTAAGTTTTCTGCCTATGGTGTTTGTGTCGATTGTGAGTTGACAGGAATCTGATGGAGAGAACAAACACAATCCAGCTGCAGTTATTGATCCATCATCTGTTCATTGATTGACACTTTGATGATGACTCCTGACATGATGAAGATGGTTGAATGTGTGCTGCTTTGTTTTCATGAATCCCATTAAAAACACACTTACACTTCCTCAGACCTGGTCTCAACCATCGGACTCCAGCAGGCTCCACCCTGAAAGGAGGAGGGGGGTCAGAGCAGCACAGTCAGCATGCACACATGGACATTACATGGCTCTCATACACATACTGTTAGACACTGATAAAGGAACAGTCCAACATTTTCACAAATATACTTCAATCCATACGTTACTGATGATGATTTGGACTGATCCTGGATCTGTCAGTACACGACTATATTGAATGAAATATGACCGATTCAAACTGTGACCTTCACTATCTTTATATTCCTCTTCTGTTAAGCTGAAATGGACACCTCCCTGCTTTTGCTGCCAGCTGTTTTTCTCCTCTTGGTGTCAGTGTGGTTACTGTACATGACCTCTGACCTCTGAGTGAGTGCAGCATCCCCATGCAGTACAGCACACAACGATAACAGCAGAATGGAAACACAAACTGTGTGACATGCTGTTTATTTTTCATAGTTTAGAGATTTACATAATGAATTCATTGCCAAAACTAAATGAAAGGTAAAAGAGAAAAAACATGTGTTCTCCTCCCTGAATTTCTACCTTATCATGGTGGAGGGTTTTGTGTGTCCCAGGTATCCTAGGCGCTATGTTGTACCAGGGAGCAAGGGTCTCCCATGGCAAATTGGTCCTGGTTGAGGGACCAGACAAATAGCGAGACAAAAGACCCCATATGAGTATGAAATCAAAGGAACAGTTCACTCCACATGGGATAAGGGTACCCGATTACTATGACTTAGCAAATGGGACATGGAATGTCACCTCTCTGGCAGGGTAAGAGCCTGAGTTAGTGCGTGAGGTTGAGTGGTACCAGCTAGATATATTTGGGCTCACCTTAATACACAGCTTGGGTTCTAGAACCAGACTGCTAGAGAGGGGCTGGATTTTGTCCCAGTCTGGAGTTGCCCTAAGTGAGAGGTGGCAGGCTGGAGTGGGTATCTTGGTATCACCTCAGGTTTCTGTCTGTACATTTTTTCCTGGTGGACAAGTAGGAAAAAGTTCCTTGTGCTTTCAGGTTGGGGAACAGGTCCTGATTGTCATCTGCACTTAAGTGTCCAATGATAATTCAGAGTACCCAATCTTCTTGGAGTCCCTGGGTGAGGTATTTGTGGATTATTCACCTGGGGACTCAGGTGTCCTACTGGGAGACGTCATATTTGCAACAGTGGCAAGATCCTGGAGGGAAGTGATTGGAATGAACAGCCTGCCTGATTTGAGGCAGAGTGGTGTTCTGTTACTGGACAGATTTTTCAATAACAAACACAATTTTCGAACATAAGTGTGTCCATAAGTGCATGTAAATGGTAAGTGGCCTGTATTTGTGTAGCGCTTTATGTCTGTGAAGGTGGCTTCTTTCACTCCTCTTTCAAACCATCTATCCTCGAGGATGCCAATGTTCACATTTTGGACAAAGAGGACAGATGGTTTGAAAGAGGAGTGAAAGAAGCCATTTATGTCCACTGTGACCATCTTTGAACAGAGGCGGTGGTTTACGACACCAACTGTCTGCCATCTATAATCCAGTTTTGAGTTCCCTCCCCAGATGCCTTAATGCCCACTCACATCCTGGGCCATCTGACCTCAGGAAATCACATGATAGGGTGGGGCCAGGTTTCACAATGAGCTCAACCGAAACCCTGGCTGATTGGGACCCACACCCATTTTCACATCTCGGCTGTGATTAGGTAGAGGATCATCAGGGGGTCCTTTGTCCCTCTTTGGAGCGAAACTCCCACTGGGTTTAAATCTGGGACTCTCCACCATTTGACCCTTAGAACTGAAGAAGCTTCTCGGTTGAGAGGTGAAACGTCTTCAAGCAACTTAAAGAAGTCCTTTAAGAAGTCGCTTTTCTTTCCAAGCTCCTTAGAGTATAGCACTTTACTTAGTCCCTATGGACCCCAAGCGCTTTACTCTGCATTCAGTCATCCACCCATTCACACACTGAGGATAGCAAGCTACATTGTAGCCAAAGCTGCCCTGGACCGCACTGACAGAGGTGAAGCTGCAGGACACTGGCACCACCGGGCCCTCTGACAACCACCAGTAGGCAACGGGTGAAGTGCCTTGCCCAAGGAAACAACGACCGAGACTGTCAGAGCCGGGGCTTGAAGCAGCAACCTTCTGATTACAAGACAAACTTCCAACTCTTTGAGCCACGATCACTAGGTTGATGATCGATTTTGTAATCGTATCATTAGATCTATGGCTATATGTTCTGGATGCTTGGGAGAAGATAAGGGCTGAGTGCTCAACTGATTACCACCTGGTGGTGAGTTAAATCAGGTGGTGGGGGAGGATGCTGGAAAGACACCTAAATGTATAGTAAGGGTGCACTGGGAACGCCTGGCAGAGGCCCTGGTCCATCAGATCTTCATTTCCCACCTCTGGCAGTGTCAGGGTCCTGGGACTGGGCGACCCAGGACCCCTGGGCAGTCATGGACTTGTGTAGTATTATGGATTTTTGGTGTCGTTTTCCCCTTTTCTGTGCGTGTACATATGTCTGTGTTTTTCTGTGCTGTGTTAGTCTGTGTCCCACTCATATGTATAGGCAGGGTATTGGGTGTGTATGTCTGCGGGTATGCTTGGAGAATGGAGCTCAGCCACCTGCAGGCCTGAGGGGTGTGGCCCTGCGGAAGGACTGGCCACACCCGAAGCCACACACCTGCTGCTGATCAGGCCTCGTCGGGGGAGCTACTTAGGAGAGAGTTGGAGCTCCCACCGACGCGGGATCATTTCCTTGAGGCTCCACGTTAGTCGTCCCGTTGATTGAGTTAGTGTGTGTGTATGCCCGCAGTTGTATGTGTCTTGACGGCTGCGTCTATTGTTTCCCGCAGGAGGAGCGTGGAAGACACGAGAGCAGCAAGCACCGGGGGGTGCTGACACAGGAGCGGAGAGCACAGAGACACGGACTATTCACGGAGAGACACGACACGGGAGTCTGGGAAAACACGGGGATTTATTGTTACTTTGTTTCACACTGTAAATAAACACACTGTTTATACATAGAGCACCGCGCCTGGGTCCTCCTTCCCCACTCCTTCCACGGTTTGCCATGCCATACCGTGACAGGCAGAGCTTTGGCAGCATTCCAAGGCAGAGTGAGGACACTGAGTCTGAATGGACAATGTTCAGCCCCTCCATTGCTGAACCTGCTGCACTGATGGTTTGTGTCTGTCGTGATGGTAACCCCGAAACCAGATGTTGGAAACTGGGGGTAAAGGGTGACATCAGGCTGAAGGAGGAGTCCCATTTGGCTTGGCTAGCCTGTGGGAGGCTATGATAGAAATGAGCTGCCCAAGCGGAATGCAGAACGGATAATTGCTGAAGCCAAAATTTTATGCAAAGAGTTTCCGTTCCTAAAAATATTTCTGAATGTGAGATTGTTCATGTCACATCTGCCTGAAATAAAGAGCAAGTGAATAAATGATACAGGAAATGTTTACAACTCTTTCTCCTATATCAAACATTCTCTCCATACCTGAGAGTGTTGAGTCTCCAGCCTGGATCCTTCAGTCCAGCCGACAGCAGCTTCATTCCTGAGTCACCGGGATGATTGTAGCTCAGGTCCAACTCTCTCAGATGGGAGGGGTTGGAGCTCATAGCTGAGGCCAGAGAAGTACAGCCTTCCTCTGTGATCAGACAGCCTGACAGACTACAGACAAACAAAACAACAGTTCATCTGTGAACAGTGATTTTTGTTTGCACATACAATAACCTCTATCCATTTATATCCATTTAACTTAACTTCAATCAATCAATCAATCAAGGCTTTATTCGCCACATGCAGGTTGCATCAGTGTGTGCATATCAGTGTATGTGTGTGTTTGCGTGTCCAGAGTTCAGCTGAGACAGTGTCCTTCGCCCTACCAGGCTAAGTAAACAGTCTTCCAGCCAACCCAGGTGGCCTTGCATGGAATGGGAAGGAACAGACTAAACACAGTTGTTATCAGGGTGTTTTTTGTTCGGCTCCAGCCTTGAGACCGCAGCTGGCGCCGAAGGGGTATCCGCATGAGTGATGGTGCTTTTTACTTTAGTGCGAACAGCTCATATGAATTTCAAAGCAGTTCTACAGTCCAACACTGGTCTCTCAATCTCCCGTTGGAGAGCCGCCAGCTTCGCCATACTTGCGTTCTGTGATGTTGTCATTCTTGTGTTCAAAGAGCCAATTCTGAGAAGTCACGACAGTGTGCCTCCCCGAGATGTCATCTGGTTTGCACTCAGAGATGTTATTCCGTGCTAGCCCTTCCGAGATGTAATCCAGTCTGCATTCAGAGATCTTATTCTGAATATTCACAGCAGCCGTAGCCTCTCCAAGATCTTTTCCGTGCTGCACTCAATGAGCCCATTTTGAGAAACTCACGCCTCTTCCCATCGTTTCAATCCCAGCGGGCAGCCTTGTGGGGGTTTGAACAGCCGGTTCCACTTTCTTAATTCTTCGATAAGTCAGGGCCAAGCCAGCTCCGATCAGCCAGAACCCTGTTACCATGGTTCCGAATAGGTAGATATCTTCAGCACTCAGGCTCACCCGAGCCCAAACTTCTCGTTGAGAAAGGGGTGTCAATTGCATGTAGGGACCAGTTGATACAATCCATAATTCCTCTTTTAGGTTTTAGAGAACAGACTGTGAGAGAGTGTTCCAGGGAAAAGTAATACAAAACAAAAAAAAACGAGACTAGACAAGGACATTAGAGGCTAAGCAGGGAAGCTAAGGGAGAGGAGGAGAGGAGAAAAGTGCGACCGCCTTCATCAAGAGCCTCTCAAGCTGTTTAACAGTGTAAGGTAACAGCCTACAATATTAGAGAGAAAGCTCCAATCATCAGACCATCCACTGTGAGCAGCGCTTGGTGATGAACTGCAGCATCTAATATTGACAAATTCTGTAATTGAGGGCTGGCAGCAGACTTTGAACCAGAATGACGAATAACTTGTAATGGACAAGAGGGTGACAAGAGAAGATGTGGAGGGTGAAAGCAACAGTGGTCCCAGTGATGATCGATACATAATAATTTAATTAATGCCCATTAGACATCAAAACATGTAATTTTGACATTTTATTCCCACAGAAATAAAATTTATATTTTATGAGCACAAAGTAACCCCAAATCTCTAAATTGGCCAGTACATGAAGTATTTTTGTTAAACAAACAAACACATGACTATAAAAATGTTTACATATTAATTCCAATTACTGAATTAATTCTTAATTAATAAACATTCACTTGACAGCTCTATAAAGGTTACCTGTTTATGCAATAATATAATTCACAATTTAAATGATCATCTGTGTAAAAGTTTGAATCCTGACCTGAGAGTTTCCACTGTACACTGTGAACTCTTTAGTCCAGCAGACAGAAGCTTCACGCCTGAATCCTGCAGGTCAGAGTTACTCAGGACAAGCTCTCTCAGTCTAGAGGACTGGGAGCGGAGAACTGAGGACAGAACTTCACAGCTTCTCCCTGAAAGATTACAGCCCATCAGTCTGAAAAATAAAGACAACCTATAATACAAATACTCGTGTTAAGTTCCATCCATCCATTTCCGCTTATCCTTTTCAGGATCGCGGGGGGCACTGAAGCCTATCCCAGCTTTCTTAGTCCAAGAGGCAGGGTACACTTTGTACAGGTCGCCAGTCTGTCATAGACATACACAATAAGACAGACACAACTATTTGCACTCACATTCACACCTATGGACAATTTAGTGTCCTAACCCAACTAACTGCATGGCTTTGGACTATGGGAGGAAGCCGGAATACCCAGAGAGAACCCATGCAAACACAGGGAGAACATGCAAACTCTAAGAATGAAAGAAAGAAAGAAAGACCCTGGCCTGATGGTGGAATTGAACTCAGGACCTCCTTGCTGTGAGTCAACAGTGTTAACTATCGTGCCAATGTGCTGCAGTCACGTGAAATTTTTAAGTATATTTTTTTAATTTATATGCATATATTTTAAATTATATTTCCCAATATTAAATCCTGTCTTTTTATTTTTTAAAAGAAAACCTGAACATGCTAAGAAAAATCGTCATATGAATTTGAATATGGATTGGCTTAAAATATTTAATTGGTTAATTTTAGTGGTGTCAGCATTAATCTCATTAAAATGACATTAACGCCATAACCGCAGTTGCACAGCAAATCTTCGTTAGCAAGTTAATGCGGATTGCCCCGTACATGGGGCTGCATGGCATCAAAGAGTTAGCGCAGTTAGCTCGTTAACGCGGTAGTGCCTTGCAACCCCATGCACAGGACGATCTGCATTAACTTGCTAATGAAGATTTGCCGCATTAATGCGGTTATTACGTTGATGTCATTTTAACAAGATTAACGCTGACAGCACTAGTTAATTTTAAAAATACAAAATGTAATTTGACCCGACCTC
This sequence comes from Mchenga conophoros, assembly GCF_057382185.1. Classification (NCBI taxonomy): domain Eukaryota; kingdom Metazoa; phylum Chordata; class Actinopteri; order Cichliformes; family Cichlidae; genus Mchenga; species Mchenga conophoros. The sequence continues at coordinate 54,675,629 of NC_140547.1, forward strand.
AGAGGATTCAGGTTACAGTTTAAATTTTGTAGTCCCACAGCCAGAAGCTTCACTCCTGAGTCATGCAGGTTTTTGATACACAGGTCCAGCTCTCTCAGACTAGAGTCCTGGGAGCTGAGAACTGAGGAGAGAGCTTCACAGTTTTCCTCTGAGAGTTCACAGATGTTGAGTCTGAAAATAAAAACATGAACAAAGTGTTAAAGTATAACCAGGGTGTAATAACTAATGATGTATTTTAAAGTATGCTTAATATCTTGTCCTCAACAGGTTAGTAAAATTTTACTTTAACTTAGAAATGATTAAAAATGTTAAGAAACAACAATACATGGATAAAGTTTGCCTTTACTGGTTAATTTGTTTCATTGGTTTATTTTGTGATTTGATAAAAAGAAGAAACAAACATATAAACAAACAAAACAAAACAGAATACATATTGATCTGACCTCAGAATATTCAGTTTGGCATGTGGACTCTCCAATGCAGCAGACAAAAGCTTTACTGCTGAATCATTCAGCCTGTTGGTACTCAGGTCCAGCTCTCTCAGACTACAGGACTGGCAGCTGACGACTGACAACAAACCTTCACAGCCTTCCTCTGAGAGGCTACAGCTTCTCAGTCTAAAAAACCCCCAAAAGGAATATTTGAGATCAAATCTCTTTATATATTGAACCTAGATAATAAATCAAATATGCCTGTGTACACTACAACTCAAAATTAACTTCAAAAATGATAAAACTTAAGTATGGAAGAAAAAAAAGTAAATTAAATTCATAGAAACACAATTGTACCAACATATCTAAATTGCAACCAGTGATCTAGTGACACTAGATCAGTGTCTGCAGACATGCCTGTGGGTACTAGAGTACTACAGATACTACAGTACTGTTGGTCACTTTTTCTAATTCTAATATCTGCAATAACTGTAAATGTAGCTATAAATAATGGATCACATGCTGGACTTGGTGCAGACTCTTGTTTGATTTCTGTCTACAACATGCTGCTTTGGCTCAGTCCCTTTAAAGTCCCGGCCTCCCTAAAGGGCAACTTTCTATTGCTTTGATAATTTCATAAAGCACACTGAAGATCAGTCATTACAAGCTCCATCTACTCAACCTTCTAGTTTACAAATTCTAAAAAACTGTAACCCACATTAAAACCTGATTGGAAATAAAATCTTCTCAAATGCATTTTTACATTTTAGATCCACAGTAACAAAGTTCACACGTCTTTGTTCAGTAATTATTATGTTCATTACCTGCATACTGTGAGTAACACTGGATTTTAAACAGTACCTGTATAAAACTCTTCCTGTTAAAGGTGTTTATAAAGGGTATGAGCTGAAATGCTGACTTCATGGAGAATGTTTGGTGTCAGGAAATATCAAAGGTAAAGCAGTGATCCATCCAGTCTCTTCCATTTGGCCCACAGAGAGACAGACAAGCATTCTTACTCACACTTGCATGAAGTTTAGATCACCAGTTAACCTAACTGCATGTTTTTGGACAGTGGACAGAAACTGTAGAGTACCATGAGAGAACCCACTGTAATTGGTAACATTGGTTATGGTGACATTACAGTTAGATATGGTTGCTGATGAGAAACAGAACCTTAGTAGGAATTTCAAATATAAAGCACAAGTATTTCCCTCCATACTGGATATAGTCAGGACAGCCACAGCTGATTTATATATATTAAAAAAAAGAGAGATTGAACATTGAACATTGTACTAAAGCTGAGACAAAAACCAAAACTTGGATTACGAACACCAGAAAAAGATGAAGGTGTAGTCTGGTAGCGGAAGTATATGCTTTAGAAAAAAAGGTACAAAATTCCTGGAGTTGGGGACAAGTAAAAAGCCTAAGGACAATAAACTTGATAAAGGGGCTGAAGGATCAGAACTCATGTTTTTATAGACTGGGTCTAGATTGTTATTTGATTTGAGTTAAAGAGAAAAATGTTTCAGAAATGCTGAAATGTCCTGCTGGAGGTAAACATTAAACGTATCAAATATTTGTCTGAGTGACTAATGATCATTGTTACGTGCCAAGAGATGTGGCTTTGCTTTTGTGTTCTTTTTATCTTTCAGGTGTCAAGCCTCCACCTATTGGCCAGTTCAAAGTTGATTGGCATGTGTCTATTGGCTGGTCTGGGCACAGATGGCCAATCACTCTCCGAGGATCACTACAAATGAGCAGCTCCCTGGCCAGCTGCTGGCTGCTGCTTTATGACAAACATTTGCAAACAGGCTTTTTTGTATTTTGTGTGGTGGGAGGCTGGACAGGTAAGCTGGGGTACCCTATACACTGGTTGCAGGTTTTAAACTGTTAGTCACACTAGGTTATGCGGTTGACGCCACTCTTGTATGTTTTCACTGACCTTTTGTCGAGTAGCTAGGTAGGCCTTTTGTTTTGCATTTTTTGCTTCAGTTAGGCCCTGGAAGCTATCGACCTCTTTTTGTTTTATTAATTTCTTTGATTTGGCTCAACCGCCCAGCCCTCCTCCCCCACCTCTTTTCTTTTGTTAAGTTTGACTATCAAGGCAAGCAACCAATAAATCCTGCCTGATTCTTAACTGTTCTGTTGTCTTCCGCCTTTTTGATTGTGGTTGTCCAGTGTTGCTGTCTACTTCCTACCTTTGCCTCCACCAATTCAGTATGTTCATATTTTTCTAAAAGGCTAAGTTCTTTGAACTGAACATGCCTGATTTTGTTAGGTAGAATCACGATTTAAAGAAAGAAGCGATGATCACATATTTACTTACAGAGCTTTGTTGGAGGCTTTGACCACTGGCAGAAGCCTCAGAAGAGCCTCCTCTGAAGCAGAGTATTTCTTCAGGTCAAACACATCCAGATCTTTTTCTGATGACAGTAAGATGAAGACCAGAGCTGACCACTGAGCAGGAGACAGTTCATCTGTGGAGAAACGTCCTGATCTCAGGGACTGTTGGATCTCCTCCACTAGAGAACAATCATTCAGTTCATTCAGACAGTGGAACAGATTGATGCTTTTCTCTGCAGACAGATTCTCACTGAGCTTCTTCTTGATGTACTGGACTGTTTCCTGACTGGTCTGTGAGCTACTTTCTGTCTGTGTCAGCAGACCTCGTAGGAGAGTGAGATTGGTCTGCAGTGAAAGACCCAGGAGGAAGCGGAGGAACAAGTCCAGGTGTCCATTTGGACTCTGTAAGGCCTTGTTCACAGCACTCCGGTGAAGCAAATTTAGTTTTATTTTGTTAAATATTATAGAAAATGTGGTGGTTGTTGTTTGTTCATCTTCCAGCAGATTGCGTCCAGAGTTGATGAAGGTCAGATGGACATGAAGAGCAGCCAGAAACTCCTGAACACTCAGATGGATGAAGCAGAACACCTTGTCCTGGTACAGTCCTCTCTCCTCTTTAAAGATCTGTGTAAACACTCCTGAGTACACTGAGGCTGCTCTGATATCGATGCCACACTCTGTCAGGTCTGATTCATAGAAGATCAGCTTTCCTTTCTGCAGCTGATCAAAAGCCAGTTTTCCCAGAGACTCCATCATCTTCCTGCTCTCTGGACTCCAGTGTGGATCTGTCTCAGCTCCTCCATCATACTTGACATTCTTCACTTTGGCCTGAACCACCAGGAAGTGGATGTACATCTCAGTCAGGGTCTTGGGCAGCTGTCCTCCCTCTCTGGTTTCCAGCACATCCTCCAGAACTGTAGCAGTGATCCAGCAGAAGACTGGGATGTGGCACATGATGTGGAGGCTTCGTGATGTCTTGATGTGGGAGATGATCCTGCTGGCCTGATCCACATCTCTGAATCTCTTCCTGAAGTACTCCTCCTTCTGTGGGTCAGTGAACCCACTCACCTCTGTAACCATGCCAACACAGTCAGGAGGGATCTGATTGGCTGCTGCAGGTCGTGTGGTTATCCAGAGGCGAGCAGAGGGAAGCAGTTTCCCCCTGATGAGGTTTATCAGCAGCACATCCACTGAGGTGGACTTTCTAGGGTCAGTTAGGATTGTAGTTTTGTGGAAGTCCAGAGGAAGTCGACACTCATCCAGACCATCAAAGATGAACACAACCTGGAAGTCTTCAAAGCTGCAGATTCCTGCTTCTTTGGTTTCAGTAAAGAAGTGATGAACAAGTCCCACCAAGCTGAACTTTTCCTCTTTCAGCACATTCAGCTCTCTGAAAGTGAATGGAAATATGAACTGGATGTCCTGGTTGGCTTTGCCTTCAGCCCAGTCCAGGCTGTATTTCTGTGTTAAGACTGTTTTCCCAATGCCAGCCACTCCCTTTGTCAGCACTGTTCTGATTGGTTCATCTCTTCCAGGTGAGGCTTTAAAGATGTCTTCTTTTCTGATTGTTGTTTCTGGTCTGTCTGGTTTCCTGGATGCTGTTTCAATCTGTCTGACCTCATGTTCATCATTGACCTCTGCAGTCCCTCCCTCTGTGACGTAGAGCTCTGTGTAGATCTGATTCAGAAGGGTTGGGTTTCCTGCTTTAGCGATCCCCTCAAACACAGACTGGAACTTCTTCTTCAGGATAGATTTAAGTTTAGGCTGACACCTCTGAAGAACCTCTGAATTTCAAAAAGCAGATAAGTTGATTTGTCTATTGTGGTTAATATAATGTCATGATATTATTTTTAATTTGCATCGTTATGATAATGTTTCCTTAAATCCCAATAGATTTCGGAGTAATTTCATCTCAAATCAAGTTTTTCTCCTGCTTGACCATCTCTTATTTGTATAAGAAGTTTGTTTAGTTTAGAATTTTCAGATATATTGAATTACCTTCAAAAAAATTGAAAAAAAGTTTAATTGATATCCTTCAGATCTTTTCCATCAAGTGGAGGATCTACGAAGGAGATGCTCTGTCCCCACTACTGTTTTACGCCTGAACCCCCTCAGTGAGATCATCAATACAGGGAGTGCAAAATTATTAGGCAAATGAGTATTTTGTCCACACCATCCTCTGCATGCATGTTGTCTTACTCCAAGCTGTATAGGCTCGAAAGCCTACTACCAATTAAGCATATTAGGTGATGTGCATCTCTGTAATGAGAAGGGGTGTGGTCTAATGACATCAACATCGTATATCAGGTGTGCATAATTATTAGGCAACGTCCTTTCCTTTGGCAAAATGGGTCAAAAGAAGGACTTGACAGGCTCAGAAAAGTCAAAAATAGTGAGATATCTTGCAGAGGGATCCAGCAATCTCAAAATTGCAAAGCTTCTGAAGCGTGATCATCGAACAATCAAGCATTTCATTCAAAATAGTCAATAGGGTCGCAAGAAGCGTGTGGAAAAACCAAGGCGCAAAATAACTGCCCATGAACTGAGAAAAGTCAAGCGTGCAGCTGCCAAGATGCCACTTGCCACCAGTTTGGCCATATTTCAGAGCTGCAACATCACTGGAGTGCCCAAAAGCACAAGGTGTGCAATACTCAGAGACAAGGTAAGAAAGGCTGAAAGACGACCACCACTGAACAAGACACACAAGCTGAAACGTCAAGACTGGGCCAAGAAATATCTCAAGACTGATTATTCTAAGGTTTTATGGACTGATGAAATGAGAGTGAGTCTTGATGGGCCAGATGGATGGGCCCGTGGCTGGATTGGTAAAGGGCAGAGAGCTCCAGTCCGACTCAGACGCCAGCAAGGTGGAGGTGGAGTACTGGTTTGGGCTGGTATCATCAAAGATGAGCTTGTGGGGCCTTTTTGGGTTGAGGATGGAGTCGAGCTCAACTCCCAGTCCTACTGCCAGTTTCTGGAAGACACCTTCTTCAAGCAGTGGTACAGGAAGAAGTCTGCATCCTTCAAGAAAAACATGATTTCCATGCAGGACAATGCTCCATCACACGCGTCCAAGTACTCCACAGCGTGGTTGGCAAGAAAGGGTATAAAAGAAGAAAAACTAATGACATGGCCTCCTTGTTCACCTGATCTGAACCCCATTGAGAACCTGTGGTCCATCATCAAATGTGAGATTTACAAGGAGGGAAAACAGTACACCTCTCTGAACAGTGTCTGGGAAGCTGTGGTTGCTGCTGCACGCAATGTTGATGGTGAACAGATCAAAACACTGACAGAATCCATGGATGGCAGGCTTTTGAGTGTCCTTGCAAAGAAAGGTGGCTATATTGGTCGCTGATTTGTTTTTGTTTTGTTTTTGAATGTCAGAAATGTATATTTGTGAATGTGGAGATGTTATATTTGTTTCATAGGTAAAAATAAATCATTGAAATGGGTATATATTTGTTTTTTGTTAAGTTGCCTAATAATTATGCACAGTAATAGTCACCTGCACACACAGATATCCCCCTAAAATAGCTAAAACTAAAAACAAACTAAAAACTACTTCCAAAAACATTCAGCTTTGATATTAATGAGTTTTGTGGGTTCATTGAGAACATGGTTGTTGTTCAATAATAACATTATTCCTCAAAAATACAACTTGCCTAATAATTCTGCACTCCCTGTAAGACTGGCTACGGATACTGACTACACAATGGAGAAGCTGTCAGCCACCTCCTGTACATGGATGACATCAAGCTGTGTGCCAAGAGTGAATGAGACATCGATTCACTGATCCACACTACCAGGATATACAGCAATGACATCGAATGTCATTCGGACTGGAGAAATATAGTTGGATGATAACAAAGTGAGGGAAGGTAGTCAGAACTGAGGAGATCAAACTACCAGAAGGCAACATTGCAGACACTGAGGACAGCTACAAGTATCTGGGGATCCCACAGGCAAATAGGAACAAATTAAGATGCCACTGGGAAAGCTGCAGATGAGTCAGCTGAATGGTAAGAACAAGATCCAGGCTATAGACACCTATGTCCCACACATGATCAGGTACCTTGCTGGGATAATAAGCTGGCCAAAGGAGGAGATAGAAGCCACTGACATCAAGTCAAGAACTCTCCTGATCATGCATGGAGGGTTACACCCCAAATCCAGCACCCTGAGGCTGTATGCTAAGCGGAAGGAAGGAGGTCGGGGACTGGTGAGTGTCAGTGCCACAATCCAGGATGAGACAACAAACATCCATGAATACATCAGGAAGATGGCCTCAAACATTGGTGCACTCAGTGAATACCTCAGGCAGCAGAAACCCAAGAAAGAGAAGGAAGAAGAGGAATCATCATGGAAGGACAGGACCCTGCACAGTATGAACAAATGGCAGATAGAGGAGGTGGCTAACATCCAGAAGTCCTACCAGAGGCACTAATCATGGCAGCACAGGAACAAGCTCTGAGCACAAGATCCATAGAGGCTGGGGTCTGTCACACCAGGCAAGACCCCAGGTGGAGGCTGTGTAAAGATGCCCCTGAGACAATCCAGCACATAACAGCAGGGTGCAAGATGCTAGCAGGCAAGGCATACATGGAACGCCAAGTGGCTGGCATAGTACACAGAAACATCTGTGCCGAGTATGGCCTGGAAGTCCTGAGGTCAACAGAGATGGGCAGTAACACGTTACTGTAATCCGTTTAATAAATAAATATTAATAAATAATAAAAAATACATCCCGACGTCAAAATAGGAGATTCCCCCAAGGGTGGTGGAGAATGACCGAGCTAAGATCCTGTTGGACTTCCAGATACAGACGGACAAACTGGTGATGGCTAACCTACCAGATATAGTGGTGGTAGATAAGTGGAAGAAGTCGGCTGCAGTGATCAATGTTGAGATACTGAATGACATCAACATCCGGAACAAGGAGCATGAGAAGCTGGAGAAGTACCAAGAGCTTGAAGAAGAGCTCGAGAAGATGGGTGAAAGTAACAGGTGTCCCAGTGGTAATCGGAGTACTAGGTGCAGTGACTCCCAAACTAAGTGAGGGGCTCCTGGAGATCCCATAAACACCATTCAAGATCTCTGTCCAGAAGACCGCAATCCAAAGAACAGGATGTATGTATGCATGTGATCCCACTCTTAGTCAGGCGCATTAGGGGGCGCTAGTATAAATAGTGGTCATCTTAGCATCCCTGCATCACGTACCTGTTTTCTCCTTTCGGTCACCTGAGTTCCCTCGGTGTTGCAGAGATCACCTGTGGATTACCTTCCTGAAGCCTTCACCGTGGCTTGTCATAGCTGCAGAAGCCTCCTACGAGCCACTCTGTTCATAAATCGAGTGACGCCATTTAGTTGGAAGTGTGGGCCTTAATGGGCGGCCAGTAGCTATACAGCAGGGTCACTATGGCTTTTCTAAGCTAAGCTAAAAGAAGTGCTGCTTTGCCTGGCCCCATCTGTTTCCGTTTGCGAGGGTTCTTTTTCCCTGCTGCTGCCAGCCTCTTAGGAGTGGATGTCGGTGTGGACATCAGCTATATACATGCCGCTACGGGAGTCGGCTGGCGTGCATGTTGATTGACTTAATTGTTAAATTAAAGTAGTCAGGCAGAGGGCAATTTGGAGTAATACGGTGACTCCGTGTGCTCCAGATTTAAGGCTTTATTTAGTTTGTATGTCTGGCAGCTCTCTGTTGTTTTCATTTGTAATTTGATTTTTTGTTACTCCACTGGTAGGAGTCCCTTTTTCTAGCTGCGGATCACCAGTGTGTTCCTGCACTTGGACTGATCCCAGCATGTGCATATTAGTTTTTTTGGAATATATTATAATTTTCTTTTATTCAGATGTGGAGGGCCTGATGTGGAGGAGACTGGGGTGCCTTGGTGGTGGGATCCTTTGAGTATTACACACCTGCATTTTTAGTTTATTAGTGTGAGTGTGTGACAGTGTGCTGCACTTGTGTATTTGTGAGTTTTCTTTTCTTTTTGAATTGGTTTTGTGTGTGGCATCCCTGTCCCCCCACTGGTAAGCCTCGGCTCTGAATACTTAGAATATTTGTATATTGATATTTATGCTTGTGCTTTTATATGCTGTTTTAAATAATTATTAATGAAACATCAACCTGTTTTATCATTGAACCACGTCTCTGTACTGAGTAATACGAACCTGCCTTCTTGGTGATTAGTGTTTCTAGTGTCTGTTAAATTGTGAAGAGTATTTATTCCATCCCCACCTCCTGCTGCCACATATGGATGGATGGATAGATCAGAATTCAAGTGTGTTTGCTTTATCAACATCTTCTCAGACAAGCCTATGAATTCTTACCTTCTGGTGAAAGCAATGAAGCTGCCTGGGCTGAGGGACTTCCTGTTGGAGGGAAGTGCACCTTGAGTCATAAAACTGTTTCAAAAAAATCAAACTATAAAATTTGTATGCAGACATCTGATTAAAACATCCTCGATTTTAGATATATTATATAAAAAAATCTGTGACGTACCATACCTTTTTTCCTCTTACTGACCTTCATTAATTTTATTTAATATCGACCTCGCCACCTCCATCACACAGTCTGAATAGGCCTGCACCATCACATCTACTGTTTTCAGTCTGTCTGCGTTCTCCAGCTGGCACTTGTAGATACTTTGGAAATTACCTCCAGGTTCATATTTCAGGTAAAAGTGGAAAAGCTTCAGGTCCTCCTCTCCCAAATCCTTCAACATTTCCAGCAGCTGCACTGGTAAGGCCTTCTCCATTTTTAAACTGTAAAACATTAGAGGGTGTGAATCACAGTCACTGAGTTTCATGACATCTCCTGTTTACTTATTTAGGACATTTAAAGTGGATATGAAATGCTACACATATAAAGGCTAATAAATAATAATGTATACTTTATTGATCCCCGTGGGGAAATTACTTGTTTTTCTCTGCATTTGACCTATTCACTCAGTGAAGCAGTGGGCAGGCACCCAGGGAGCAGTGTATAGGGACGGTACCTTGCTCAGCGGTACCTCAGGGTAGCCGTTCAGTGGATTCGAACCCCCGACCCTCCTCTTTTATTTCACCGTTAAGGCTGACCCCTCTCTGAAATCAGCAGCATTGTTTCAGCCAGGGTTTTACAGTTTCTACATTTCTAACAAGAAGTGATGAGAAGTCTCCAAAAGTCTCTGAATCCGGAAATGCTAAGAGGGAATGTGCTGTTCAGCTTAGCTGCTGATCATGTTTTCAACATTTCAGATGTTTCCAGCTGTGCAATCATCACATGAAGAAAATTCTGGCAGTATAAGGAATAAAATGATGAAATAAAGATATGGCGTTACTTTTGTGCCACTATTCTGAGCACACATAAAAAAAAAATTGCAGGTGCAAGTGTTGCATTTTGAGGAGAAAGTTATTTTGAGCGAAGAAAAGCTAAATTTGAGTGAACAAAATGCATTGCTGAGTGGAAAAAATGTATTTCAGTGTTTGCTATTATCCACACACACGCACGCACACACAATAGCAGCCCGTCTCGCTCAGTTTTTGCATTTGCGCTCGCTCGCAATGTGTTGCTTGCGCTCTCAACATTTCTGTCCTTGCGCGCTCAACTCTTTCTGTACACCGTTATATTTGTGCCACAAAACCAGCCAATCACAGACTTCGATGCAAAAAAATCTGATTGGCTCTTTTGGTCTCCAATCAGCTCGAAATGACGAAATGCAATATCCCAGAATCTATTTCGTCCAAAACTCAAACGAGGCAGTGGCGGAGGAACACAGAGTGGCGGAGTTTGAAATATTACTCTTTCTGGGCCACAAAATAAACTCTTAAGATATTTTTGTTAAGATATTCATTGTGTTGTACAGTGTGTTTAGCTGCATTATAGTTACTGTTGTTTAACCCTTTAAAACCGGTCGGAGCGGGCATGCTTTGTTTTGCGTAACAATATTTAAATCACGGTAGCACTGACACCACGTAAGCTAGCGCAATAATTTTTTTTGCATATGAATCCAGAGGAGTTGTACTTACATCTTATGCCATCAGCTTGTCCTAGGTCACAGTTTCCTTCCACATATAGCTTTGCAAAAACTGCATAAAAAGCGCTTGCAGCAACAAAAACATAATATTCCCCAAACAGGCTTTGCCGATCCGATCAGCTGTTCATAACACTTCCTACATCAGAGCGAACTTTTGCATGTCCGCCATTACCTGCCTGAAACCGGAAGTGACGTCATTTTCGCGGAAATGTAGTTTTTACCATCAGGGCCTCATGAGCCTATACTTGTGTTTTTAAAAGTTATCTTTGACTTTATGACTTTCTGTGTCGTTTCTGGGATGCTTAGGACTCATATTGCACTGCTGGAAATATTTTATTTTGATGCATATGCTGTTTTTCTGCAAATTTGCACTATAATATTTATTTTCGTTTTTCCTGCAGTGTATAAAAATTGGTGTATTTCAAAAATAAAACTATGAAGACACTCAAAATAAATTTCCTGTGGTGGGAAACTATTTTGTGCAACTTTTTTGTATTTACAGTTTTGAGAGATAAGCCTCTTAAATTTCTCTAACTAGAAATATATGTTAAAAAAACAAAAACGATTTTCTATTTTTTTGTAGTTTATTGCACTTTTTTGCAATTTATGTAATTTCTATGCACTTAATGCATACATATTATTAAACTTTGGGCTATAATGGTTGTGTTGATGTATAGCAACTTGAAATGCTCCCAAAAATGGCACTACAGCATTTAAAAATATAATATAAGCTCTGGCGGACTTGGTTCTATGGTAGGTCTTAAAGGGTTAACAGAGAGAGAGTATTTTAGTTGTCACCACAAGGAGGCACTGTTTCATTGTAAGGGCACGTATGCTGCGCCATCACACCCCTAAGAAGAAAAACTATACCGTAACAAAAATGGCACCCATGAGGAAAGTTTTGCTGTGTGTTGATGTGGAATAAAGTTCCCAAAATATTAAGGTCATTTTTGCCTCCGTTGTCATTTTCCTTCGAGTTGATCGCTATCGATGCTGCAATACTCAACAATTTTCATGGGAGAATGATGCTGTGTGAACTTCGAATATCTGCTCGATTTATCAAGACATCACATATTTCCATAAGTGCTCTAATGTTTTCAGAACAGAATGTACCAAACTTAGATAATAAGTAGTATCAGTAGGCTTAGAATTGCTAGATAAAATTAATAATCAAGGCTGAGGGAGATGTCTTTTTTTATTCCAGGAAAGGAACAGATACGAAGCAAGGAAAGATGTCAATGGAGAGAGGAGAAGATTTACAGGGAGGCGACAGGACCGCCATGTTGCTTCCATGAAGAAGATACATGTGTTTTTGTTGTACTATAAAACTGTATGACCCGCTCTGAGGGTCGTGCTTTGTGTGAACGCAGACGGCTGATTTCACACTGAGATCCGGCGCTGTAAACTTGTCATTTCAACTGCTGAGTCAAATTAAATCTTTTAAACGACGGTCGTTCTCCTGTCCTTAAGGAAAAAAATTAACATGTCAGCAGCAAAAACTGACTAATGGCTGGAAACAGTCACAGTTATCTGTGAGCAGCATCAACTTTTAGACAACAGGAAAGATCTGCAAGAAATTTTTACTGCGGTCCAAAAAATAAAACTGTCCACCTACAGAGCTGCTACCTCCATCTGCCCCAACTGCTCTACATGCTGAACTACAAACTCCACCCTGTCCTGAAAAGTGAAAAAGTCTTCACTTTTATTTTTCAACAGGTCATCACTGAAAACTGAGTCTTTTTTCCTTCAAATTATAAACCTCCAGGAGGATAAACGTGTCTGTAAACAACAGCGGAAATTTCTAGAAACTGCAGACAAAACACTCAACTCCAAACTTCAACACTGAACTAATCTATGAACCTGGTGTCTGCTGCAGCTTGATATACAGATAATATACAGTGGAAATAATTATTTACACCTGATTAGAAACATTTAATGTCAACCATACTCACAAACACTGAAAGGAGGAAGTGTGTTTAACACTCGGCCTCGTTGGTCCAGCTGTGAGTCCGTTACCGTGATCTATGGACAGGCAGATTTGTGCTGTTTGTGCTGGAACTAAGCTGCACACAGCTGATGTTAGCTAGGAAAACATTACAGACCTCTTATCTTACCTTCTCATGGAGCTTTGCATGGAAGGAAACATTGAATATTGAAGTCTGTGGTCGTCACATCCATATCTCAAAGAGGAAAATTACAGATTAGGTCAGTCGTGAATGAAACGGCTCTTTGAAGTGAGCGATGGGAGCCTGTTTTTTTTCTTTCTCTCACCCTCTAGTTACACCCACAGTAGCACGAACAGAGCAGATGAGAGAGAGAGAAAGAGAGCAGGGGCAACAACAAGAGACAACATTGTCACATTAGAAAGGTATAGTAAAGAAAATGAGTGACAATGTGAAAAGAAGCAAAATCTGGAGCCATTTCACTTTTATTGACAATACAAAGGCAGAGTGTAGGGTCTGCAAGAAAAAGACTATCAGATAAAGCCAGCTCCACAAACAACCTGTACAGGCACCTGTCCACCCATCAGTGAAATGGGAAGATAAAACACAGTCAGTTAAGTATGATATTAATGAAGGTGCCAGTCAATGTTCCCTCTAATGTTTCATGTGTCTGAGCGAACACACAAACTCCCTGAGCGATCTCGTGGACCACTGTGAGCGACATTAGACGTGTGCACTGTGGTCACGCCAGTGTTGAATCCATCCAAGTTACATGTTTATTAAAATAATCAAATTACAGCATTTCTGTTAGACTACTTTTAATTAACTGCTTTAGCCCACTTACAATGACAATTTAAAAAAAAAAAATCTTGTTCCTGACCTGTGTAGTATGTTAACACTATTGGAAGAAAATAACTTGAACTCCAATTTTGATAACACAAGTTTCTTTTTTTTAAAAAAAACAAAAAACTGACTTGTATTATGAGTCTGTGGTCTGGGAGAGAGTCTGTAACTCTCTCTGCAAAGTACAGTAAGTAATGACCAATGTTGGGCAATTAATTATTATTAATTATTATAGTTACTACTTCAAAAAAGTAACTGAGTTTTGCAAACAACAAAGTTTTTTGCAGCCGTTTACCTAAAAATGCAGCCAAGGCATTTTTTTAAATAAACATTTTAAACTATTTACAGAACAATCAGCTGTTCTGCATCAAATCTGATGCCACACAAATTATTTGTGTCACTCTAAAAAATAATTTCTGTCCACTATGAGATGAAGGAGAACAACAGCCTGATACCTGCAGGCCTGACAGCAGCAGATGTATCACTGCTGTAACACCTGTAACACTCAGCAGTTGCCTCATTGTTCTGACACACACAACAACATTACTGACCACACTACACACTAACTACACACTAACTACACAAGATTTGTGCTAAACATCGCAAATCTCTCACATCTCACAACACCGCCATCACTCCTAAAACTTCCTCCCATTTCTTAACAACTAAATGCCATGTTTTGATTGGTCGACATGGTACATTTTTAGACCAATAGGAAAGGCTGGGGTTTTTGGTGTTGTCTTTGCTCACAGGCTTTCGAGTGTTTTCCTTATAAAACGCAGTTTTTACCGTTTCTTCCCGCAGTAAATATAAACAACGACAGTATTCAGGAAGAAAACCAAACATTGCAGATATTTTTATCATAACTCTGGTTTTACGTGGCCGATCAACACAATTTAAAAACTGGTATAAAGTCCACACTTTTCCCGTCAGTTGTTCCGTCTGTCCTGCTCACATCTCCAATGGTTGTAAACGTTGTCATTAACGTGGCTTCACTCCACATCAGCCACGCCGCTTTGCTAGCTAAAACACCGGTGTCGGCACATATTTACTTTAATTTCAATTCAGGCTGAAATTTTTTTTGTGTGCGCAACGCAGATTTTCTGTGCGCAGAGAACGTGCTAACAGTGCGCAATTGCGCACGTGCGCAGCTTAGAGGGAACATTGGTGCCAGTGTGTCTACTGCAACTGTTGCTGCTGCTGCGTATACAGCATCTTGCAGTATACCACCACAACCACCTAAACCAACCCAGATCTCTATGAGACAGTTTTTGCAGAAGTCTTTGACCCCAGCAAGACAGAACTCATGTGATAAAGAGCTGACAAAAATGATTGTGCTTTTTTTCCAACTATTTTCAGTTGTTGATGATATAGGATTCAGAAAGTTTATTCATGCACTGAATCCAGTTTTATATTGATGTTGATAATAAATTAATTAAAGCAACAAAGCAACCTGAAAAGCAACTTGGGGGGGGGCAAAGGTGCTGGCTCTTTTTAGTGAACCAAGCCAAAAGAGCTGGTTCTCTAAAAAGCCAGAATTCCCATGACTATTACAGATGATGCATTCAGGTACACCTGGGAAACTCCCAAATCTCTCCTCAAACAGCTGGAAGGTTGTCCAAAGGTGATGTACTTCTCCTGGATTCCCTGTTAGTTTGAAACATAAATATCTACCATTACTTTGTTTGACTATTTCATCACTGTTTATTTAATCAGATTTCAACATGTTGGACTTATGGGCATTACTAGGATCTTGAAATATTGGGGGCTATATATATATATATATATATATATATATATATATATATTAATGGTGGCAGACAAACAGAAGAAGACGGCCATAGTGATCGATGTAGCGGTTCCCAATGACAGCAACATCAGGAAGAAGGAACATGAGAAGCTCGAGAAATACCAAGGGCTCAGAGAAGAGCTCGAGAAGATGTGGAGGGTGAAGGTAATGGTGGTCCCCGTGGTAATCGGAGCACTAGGTGTGGTGACTCCCAAGCTAGGCGAGTGGCTCCAGCAGATCCCGGGAATAACATCGGAGATCTCTGTCCAGAAGAGCGCAGTCCTGGGAACAGCTAAGATACTGCGCAGGACCCTCAAGCTCCCAGGCCTCTGGTAGAGGACCCGAGCTTGAAGGATAGACCACCCGCAGGGGCGAGAGGGGGATATATTTGATCAGACACTGTGTGCTGCCATAAGGCTATAGTCACAACTGTAAAATTGAATATTTCTCTTTCATTATTTCTTTTTCCTATGTGTTTTGGAAGGAGTAGCTGAACTACTTTTATTTTGGGTCTAAACATGTTGAACAGGAAGTCAGAATCAGACTAATGAGAACTAAACTTGCAGACCAGAAGAGGAAGTAGTTTCTAGTTTGTGAACTTCCTGTGGTCACAGTCATGTGTCTGTTAGTGGTTCAGTGTTCATGCTCAAGGAGGTGTTAAAAGCAGAAAGTGTGACTGTTCAGCTGTTGCTACGTGCGCACCATCACACAGACTAGATTAAAACAGAAACCTCAGGTTGTTTCCTATTTGCTGCTCAACTCAAAGGTCATTTTTCTGTCCATTTGACACCTGATACAATTTGATATTTTCATTTCTTTGTTTTCTGGTACTTTCTCAGCTCCTAGGGGAAGAGGTGAAATCAGAGGTGGCAAATGTACAGACATCCTTTACTTAACTAGAAGTACAGATACTTCTGTTAAAACACACTAATTCTCCTCACTCACTCAGCTCAGGCAATCTCTCCAAGCATTCCAGGATGGAAAATCCAGGGGAGGTCTGTACATGAGAGGAAGAACAATGAGATTAGTTGTGAGGGAAAAAGTCAAGAAAAAACACACTAGATAAAAGAGCTGGGGCTTAATAATAATAATGTGTATGTGTTAGTCCCCGTTGGGAAATTACTCCTCTGCATTTAACCCATTCACCCAGTGAAGCAGTGGGCAGCCACCAATGCAGCGTCCGGGGAGGAGTGTGTAGGGACGGTACCTTGCCCAGGGGTACCTCAGGGTAGCTGTTCAGTGGAGCCGAACCCCCGACCTTCCGATCATGGGGCAACCACTCTACCTACTGAGATATCCCTGATAAATGAGGCATTACTGACAGCCTCATTTATCAATCAAAGAATGAACCTTAGCTGCCATTTTTATAATAGTGCCTCATCAAAAGATCATCATGAACTTGTGATTGATGTAGCAGATGCTTTAGACACAAGCACAGAAGGAAGAGAGAGAGACAGAGAAAGCAAACCGTTTTTTGTGGATTTACACAAGTAGTAAAAAATGTCTTTGCTGATTTCTGTTCTTTACACTGATGTGTACTGTTTATGCAAACTTTAGTATAAACTTTAGTACAAAGTTTGTTTAAAAGTAGAAATCAATGACTGAATCAAAACATTAACTTGAATTCATATTAAATATTGCTACCCTTTATGCAATCGAACTCTGATCACTGTGCACCCGTGCAACACACTGTTCCTTATTTTAAACCCAGGGAATATAATCTTTTTATCCTGCGCTAAACTGAGTATTTTTATGTAATCTTTAAATAGCACAAAGTATAACCCTCAGATTGTTTTGGGGGATATTTCACAATATGAAAAATAAAAAATAATAACTTCACATTATATACATCTCTAAAAACGTATAGAATTTGGAAATCTGGTTTTATAAAATTAGGACATGACATGCTTTTAATTTCTAGTTTATCAAATGCCCCTGAGCAGTGTTTACCTTTATATATAACCTTTCTTCTTTATCTCATTTTTTTCTGTCTTTGGGAAATACAGCAGCTGGACCTTTTGCAGAAAACCACATATAAGCAGTTTGTGTGTTTGGTGATATTTGTCAAGCTGATAGAAACACTGCATTTGAAATTACTCACCACTTTAAAAAAAACAAAACAAAACATTGTTTCCTTTATATTTGCTCCTCTTCTGTACTGCTACCTTGATGCAGAAGTACTGTGATCACAATCAAAAATGCCTATCACTCTGGCCCACTTTAACCCCAGAATATAATACTATAGATTATGTAAAGATTATCTTTTTGCATACGCAATAAGCACCAGTGATGGATACACCAATTGGATTATCTTTCATGTATCATTGTTCCCTTCATTTACGCTGAAATTGTTTTGATCTTTGACGGCACTCAGTGCGGGAAAAAAATAAACAACAACCCTCAAACCCTTCATCTGCAAACTGTCCTGAATGCTGAACCACAAACCTCACTCTGGGCTGAGAAATGAAAAACGTCTTCAATGTTTTTCTGCAGATCATCACTGAAAACATTGCAACTGAAACTACATGGAGTCTTTTTTTCCCCTTCAGACTCTACAAACATCCAGGACAAAAAACAAGCTGAAACAACCAACTCCAACATTGAACTAGTCTATGAACCTGGTCTCTGCAGCCATCTTTTATATAAAGGGTGTCACAAAACGGCTGTGTGCAGGCAAGAAAAGGACCCAAATGCAAAGCTCACAGACTAACGCAAACTCAAAAACACTGCTTTATTGCGGGCGAGGAGGTGAAACAAAGAACAAAACTAAACTGGGAAATGAATAATAACAAACTAATGAAAGACACAGGGAGCATAACACACAGCTATGATGTAGGACATGACACTTACAAGGAGAAACACGGGGCTTAAACACACTGAGGGATAACGAGGGGAATGAGACACAACAGCTGGGAGTGATTAGGCAGGACGACACAAAGGAAGCAAAAATAGAAACACTGACATGAAACACAGACCTTCAAAGTAAAACAGGAAACACACAGACTGAACTTTAGACACGTAAACTTAACAGACTGGGTAGACAGAACATTGGGACCTGAAACATGGGACAGAAAGGCACAGTAGACACAACATGGAACACAAAGAAGCCATTACACAAAACCCAAGAACTAAATCATTGACAACCATAACCGAAACCTAGGGAAATAATAATCAAAACAGTACAACAAAGGAAACAAGAAAAATGTGCATTTCCTGCAAAAAAGCTGTGTGCATGCTGTAAAGCAGAAGCTGTCTGCTGAAACTAGCTGAAAAAGCTGAAAAGTTGAAGAAATTGTAAAAACTTTGCAGAAACATAAGAACTTTGCAAAAATCTAATTATTTAGCAGAACTGCAATATCTTAGAGGAAACATAATACTTGGAAGAAATGCAATAACATAGCAGAACTTCTGAAAAATATTGTAACTTAGCAAAAACATGATAACTTCTCAGAAATACAAGAATTTAGGAGAAATGTGACAAGATAACAGAAATAACATTTTTAGCCAGAAATACTTAAACAATACAGAAATACTATGCTTTAGAAAAATACTACAACATA
This sequence comes from Mchenga conophoros, assembly GCF_057382185.1. Classification (NCBI taxonomy): domain Eukaryota; kingdom Metazoa; phylum Chordata; class Actinopteri; order Cichliformes; family Cichlidae; genus Mchenga; species Mchenga conophoros. Next base: position 54,694,562 of record NC_140547.1, read on the forward strand.
GCACAAACACTCTGGTTTAGCACAAATATTATAACATAGCAGAAATACCATTATATAGCAGAAATGCTATATTTAGAAAAAAACATAATTTAGTAGAAATACTATGATTTAGCAGAAATACTGTGATGTAGCTTAATTAATATGATTTAGAACAAATACTGTGATTTAGCAGAATAGTAATAACTTAAGTGGAAATATTGGAAAAGTAAAATGAAAAGCTGAAAAAAAGGAACATGGTTAAGTTCCCTCAAAACTAATTGTTGTTCACCTGTGAAAAGAAAATAATGATTAAAAATAGATTAAAAAAAACCCCAAGAAATAACAGCCAACAGATACACACAATTACAAATATGGACACATATGGAAACACACATACACAGAGGGACACACACACAGGATCTAATCCAGTACACCAGTGTAAATATATTCAATGTGAATCATACAATGAGATGTTGCCAAAAAAGGGTCTCTCTCTCCCTCTCTCTCTCTCTCTCTCTCTCTCTCTCTCTCTCTCTCTCACACACACACACACACACACACACAGCAGTCAGGGAGGCGCTGAGTTTGGCCAACAGCACATTCATTCATTTCATTTCATTTATTTATTTATAAAGCACATTTAATAACAACAGGGAGTTGACCAAAGTGCTGTACAAAATAACAATTAAACAATGACATTAACAACAACAACAGGTAAGACAATTAAAAGAAAATGAAGATAAAAGAATTGGCAACTCTCATACAGTTTCAAAAGCCAGAGTAAAAAAATATGCTTTAAGATGCGATTTAAAAAGAGCAACAGTTGGGGCCTTTCTAATGTGGAGAGGTAGATCATTCCACATTTTCGGTGCCACAACCGCAAATGCCCGATCTCCTCTATGAACCATCCTAGACTTATGTAAGGTAAGGAGCAGGTGATCGCTTGATCGAAGGGCTCTAGAGGGCGTATAAAGCTGCAATGGGTCAGACAAATAGTCCGGTGCCTGGCCATTTAGCACTTTATAAGTCCAAAATAAGATTTTGAATTTAATTCTAGAACGCACTGGAAGCCAATGAAGGGAATCAAGCACCGGAGTAATATGTTGGTGTTTTTTCACACGAGTCAAAAGGCGAGCTGCAGCATTCTGTACCAGTTGGAGCCGGGCCGAGCTGGACTGACTGACACCCACATATAGTGAATTGCAGTAATCCAGTTGAGATAAAACAAACGCATGAATGGCTCGTTCCAAGTTTCTAAAGGATAGAAAAGATCTCACTTTGGATAGGAGCCTTAATTTAAAAAACCACCGCTGGACAACTGAATTAATTTGTTTCTCAAATGTAAGTTTGCTATCCAAGAAAACCCCCAGGTTTTTACATGTGTTTTAACAGCACATGTTAGGTTACATAAGTCCAAATCTGGGGCATTGAAATTACAGCTCGGTCCAAAAATAATTACCTCAGTTTTATCCTCGTTGAAGGTAAGAAAATTTGAGGCCATCCAGGTTTTAACTTGGTCGAGACATTTGACTAACGATTCCATGAGCGTGGAGGTGTTTCTATTAAACCGAAGATAAATCTGGGTGTCGTCGGCATATGAGTGAAAGCAGATGTTATGCTTCCTAAAGATTAGGCCTAGGGACAACATGTAGATTGAAAAAACAATTGGGCCTAATGTGGAAACCTGCGGGACAGCACAAGTAAAAGGAGCTGGGGAAGAAATAAAATCATCAAGGCTCACGGAAAAAGTCCTCTCTGAGAGGTACAACCTAAACCGTTCCAAGGGGATACCTTTGATACCACATTGCTCCAAACGGGAGATCAGAATGCTGCGGTCAACAGGATCAAAGGCTGCAGTTAAGTCTAGGAGCAGGAGCACAGCTGGGTCTCCTGAGTCAGTGATTAATAAAATATCATTAAGTATTTTTAAGAGGGCAGTTTCTGTGCTGTGGTGGGTTTTGAAGCCCGACTAGAACTTCTCAAAAATATTATGACAGTTTAGAAAGGTTTGTAGCTGCTCAAATACAATCCTTTCTAGAATTTTTGACAGAAAAGGTAGCTTGGAAACACGTCTAAAATTAGCAAGAACAGAAGAATCAAGATTTTTGTTTTTTTAAGCACTGGCTGCACTACAGCGTGCTTGTATCCAGTTGGTACTACTGGTCCATCTGCATCTTAAGGTCAAAGGTCACTCTTTTGAGGATGCCATTGTTCACATTTTGGACAGAGAGGACAGATGGTTTGAAAGAGGAGTGAAAGAAGCATCTATGTCCACTGTGAGCGACCATCTTTGAACAGAGGCGGTGGTTTACGACACCAACTGTCTGCCATCTATAATCCAGTTTTGAGTTCCTTCCCAGACGCCTTAACGCCCACTCACATCCTGGGCCATCTGACCTCAGGAATTCACATGACAAGGTGGGGCCAGGTTTCACAATGAGCTCACCTGAAACCCTGGCTAATTGTGACCCACACCCAGTTTCACACCTTGGCTCATGTGATTAGAGGATCATCAGGGGATCCTTTGTCCCTCTTTGGGGGACCTGGATGACTGAGAGCCTTCACAGCCACCTGCATATTGATTGCAGGGTGGCGTGCATCCTTGAATATATATATGTGTGTGTGTATATATGTGTGTGTATATACATATATATATGGTAAATGGTAAATGGCCTGTATTTATATAGCGCTTTACTAGTCCCTAAGGACCCCAAAGCGCTTTACATATCCTGTCATCCACCCATTCACACACACATTCACACACTGGTGATGGCAAGCTACATTGTAGCCACAGCCACCCTGGGGCGCACTGACAGAGGCGAGGCTGCCGGACACTGGCGCCACCGGGCCCTCTGACCACCACCAGTAGGCAACGGGTGAAGTGTCTTGCCCAAGGACACAACGACCGAGACTGTCCAAGCCGGGGCTCGAACCGGCAACCTTCCGATTACGAGGCGAACTCCCAACTCTTGAGCCACGATCACCCATATATATATATTATGGAATGCCCTTTAGGAAAAGATTATATATATATTCCAACCAAAGTCTGAATATATAGAATGAAACTTGAATATATAGAATGATCTTCTGAATATATAGAATGAAACTTGAATATATAGAATGATCTTCTGAATATATAGAATGAAACTTGAATATATAGAATGTATGAACCTCATTTTTAGAGATGATGTGTTTCTGAATTCTCTGCCTTTACAAAATGGCATCAGCTGAACTATTTCAATACTTTTTAGAGCTTGACAACTGTTTTGCGACAGCTGTTCAAACTGCAAATGGTAGAAATAATTTGGAATTTATACTATGTCACCTTGAAGAACACGTTTTCATTATTGCAACATTTCTAGTGCTCATGAATAATGTTCAACAAAACGTTTCTGGGAGAAGATTATGCACACTTCTTGAGGGAATTTATCAATCACTGATGGAGATGTCAACTGAGCTAACACTTCGAGCAGAAGCTGAAGCACATGTTATGGGCTCATTATATCATTCTACATCTCAAAGAGGAAGGCCAAGGTAAGTGATAAAAATGGAAACAAATTCATTCATAATGTGTATGGCACTTGAAAGAGTCAAGAGATAGCAAATAAGATAATGAATGCAAGAAATAAGAAAGAAGTTAACATATTTCTTCTTTTGTTTCTAACTCTTTTAGGTACAACATACCAGCTACTCAGCTGACTGACATGCGAGACTTGGGGTTTAGTTGGATGGCCATAAGGCTATAGTCACAACTGTAAAATTGAATATTTCTCTTTCATTATTTCTTTTTCCTATGTGTTTTGGAAGGAGTAGCTGAACTACTTTTATTTTGGGTCTAAACATGTTGAACAGGAAGTCAGAATCAGACTAATGAGAACTAAACTTGCAGACCAGAAGAGGAAGTAGTTTCTAGTTTGTGAACTTCCTGTGGTCACAGTCATGTGTCTGTTAGTGGTTCAGTGTTCATGCTCAAGGAGGTGTTAAAAGCAGAAAGTGTGACTGTTCAGCTGTTGCTACGTGCGCACCATCACACAGACTAGATTAAAACAGAAACCTCAGGTTGTTTCCTATTTGCTGCTCAACTCAAAGGTCATTTTTCTGTCCATTTGACACCTGATACAATTTGATATTTTCATTTCTTTGTTTTCTGGTACTTTCTCAGCTCCTAGGGGAAGAGGTGAAATCAGAGGTGGCAAATGTACAGACATCCTTTACTTAACTAGAAGTACAGATACTTCTGTTAAAACACACTAATTCTCCTCACTCACTCAGCTCAGGCAATCTCTCCAAGCATTCCAGGATGGAAAATCCAGGGGAGGTCTGTACATGAGAGGAAGAACAATGAGATTAGTTGTGAGGGAAAAAGTCAAGAAAAAACACACTAGATAAAAGAGCTGGGGCTTAATAATAATAATGTGTATGAAATACTACACTCAAAAAAGTCAACTAAGGCAGTTGTTTGATTAATTCAATAGACATTTGTCTATTTAACATGAACATATTGAGTTTAGGTTTTTAAATCATTATCAGTTGTTGGTTTAACATAAAATAACAAAAAGTTTAATGAACTAGATTTGCATTCTTCAGTTCAATTAAATGTAATTATTTTAAATCAACAACTCTAAAACCGATGCCTAGTGCGCATGCTCAAACTTCCCAAAAGTGAAGAGGCGGGAACGCGGAGAAGTTATATGTGTTCAGTGGACTGCCATTTCCCTCTGCGGAATCTTCCACAATACAGGTAAGTAATAAATAACTCAAAATATCTTAGTCAAACGAAGTTGTTCTGTCCATTAATTGTTTAACAATGTTTTTAATTCCAAATGTGTAAGTTGTCATTAGACAGTGGGAGTGGAGCAAATACAGTGAAAATCTGGTATTAGACGGTGCCAATCGGTACCGTCTAATACCTGATTTATAATCCGCTCTGGGTATATTTATACTATTATTAGCATTTCCACTTCATTGTTTTTCTTTTTTTTTTTTTTTACCCGTTTTTGCAGTTAGTCTTATAGTGTTTTTAGCGGTTATTGATATGTTTAATTCAATATTTAACACATTTGTAATTCACTTTCAAAGTAAATGAAGTTAGCTAAAGCTAGTATGGTTGTCTCATTGAACTTCTACCTAGCTCTGTTAGCATTCACTTTGGTTTTAAATGACGGTTATTGCAAGACATGGTCTTTGTTCACTTTTTTATTATCATTTGCATTTTTTCTTTCGTTCTTTCTCTCTCCTTTTATTTTAAGCATTCGGCCTCTCACAGTAATGCAAGTTAAACTAGCATGCGCGATTTGCTAAATATTAGCTGTGTCCAAATTCAGGGGCTGCATCCTTCGAATTGACTTAATCGCTAGTGCATGGGGAAAAAGAGCATAAACACGAGGTCAGAGGAAAAGGCAATGGCGGATAGTTATGAAAATTGCCTGTCGGACCTTTACCGCAACTACCAGCATCTTTATTGCATAGTGTGAAACACTGCTATTACATTTGGCAACAGATTGGATATTTATCTGTGAATTTTATATTGCAAGAGGTATTTATATGTATTTGTATTTTTTTTATACATTTGCAACAAAGTTTAAAAAAAAATCCACTGTGGAATTTTTATAAAATAATTTTGTCTGTTTTCTTTACCATAGTAACACCACAAAGAAAGCTGACCCCTTTTTCTGATTGTTTGTGCCTCCTCTTTAATACATGGTAAGCCTTTTACCATCATATATTTTTTATGATAGTTTTATGATTTAATCAAAGTGAAAAAAAGGTGCCAATAAAACTATCCTTAAAACTGCTTTTCTTTTTTTCTTTCAGTGACTTGTATGTGGCAGTGCAAGCGTTGTTCCATCAGGGAGAGTAGTAGGTACAAATTATTGAAACACTGTACAGGGCTCGCAAAATCGCTAGCCCGACGTCCCAGGGCTAGCGATTTTTCCAGTTGGGCTACCAAAATCTATCTCTGCCCTGCCCGTCGGGCTGTCATAGGAAGGAAAAATATATGTCAATGCTTCTGCATTCTTTCGGAAATGTAGCTGGGTAATTATGTCATTGGCATCGGTGAGCCACTGTCAATATGTGACATATTGAAATCGCGTTTGAATTCGCGCTTGTTTTTTGCTTTCACTTTGCAATCGCGACCTGTGTATAGAGAGCGACAGTACTGATTGGTGAGTGATGATAATTTGCGCACCAATTCCTCTGACATCGTCTTATCAATCGTTAGCTTACTATGCAAACATGACAAGTGAAATCTCCCGCAGCTTAAACATGTGAGAGGTTGATCGTGCAGAGAATCGCTGAGCGTTATGTGAGTGCGTGTGTAAAAGCAGCAGGATATATATTTTAGTTCTGCTGAGCCAAATAAGACAGGTCAGGGTGAAGAAGTGACAGCCAAAGAAAAGCTTACCACAAAACGGAAAAGTTATGACAAATCAGACTATAAGGCAAAAAGAAAGTGCAGCTTTACGGTTTCATGGACAAAAGAATTTCTGTGGCTGCAACATGACGAGCTAAATAACCAGGGCTGCACATAAGTGGTCCGCAGGTGCGTATTTGCTGTCAAAATAAAAAACGCGCACAAGATAAGAAGTTGCAACGCGTGTTTGCATACATAAGATTTTCTGGAGGAGGACATATTTGTTTAGAACTCTTAAATATGTCGAAGAAGCTCCTTTAAGCAATTACTTTGGTTTTCCTCCACCTCCAAACAAATGTCAGAAGGAGTCTGAACCACAAAAGAAGCGCGTATTCTCGCAAAAGTGGTTGCCGGAGGTGAGCTGGCTTCAAACAAATGATGAACGCACAGATGTGGTGCAGAATGTGCCGTGAAAATCCCACTCTAGTGAACAAAAACAGTGCCTTTTATATGGATGCAAACGTGCGTTGCAACTTCTTATCTGTTGCGCGTCTTTTATTTTGACAGCGAATGCGCACATGCGGACCACTTATGTGCACCCGTGTAAATAACATGACGTTCTGCCGGGTGTGTTGTTGGTTTTCCCTCGATTTCTGAGTCGACAAGCGCCTTTGTTACTGGGACCAGTAATTTTAAGAAAGGCCCCCATTAGAAATGGATTATTGCTCAGTCTGCAATATCTTTCCCAGAACAAACACCAATTGCAAATAATATACTAAAAATAAACCTGAAAAATCTGTTTAGAACAGCATACTGTGTTGCAAAGAGTGAACTACCACTGGTGCAATTTAGCAGTCTTTGCAAACTTCAAAAAGCAAATGGCCTAGATCTTGGTTCCACTTGCCTCTTACTTGTGACTTTAGTGGAAATTTCAAATTCAGTATCTGACACAGACTGATTCATGTCCTACACAGACAGCACTGATGTCTGCATGGTCTTCTAAAAGCAGCTTTAGTCAGCTTAGATGTGAAGTGAGTGAAATATACAGTTGCGTTTTTAATCAATGTATTTGTTCTCTATTGCAGATTGAGAAGGAGTTTCTGCGAATCACCACAAAGCCTCTGCTATCTACTTTCTTTGCCGAGCTTGACCAATACGCGCCATGCTTAATGGAAATCTTTCTGACCAAAGGAGGGACACGTGGAAAGAAAATAAGAGGTCTCATGCTTGCCATCTCCAAGGTTTGTATTAGGATTGAGTAGACTTTGTCATAGGCAGCAAAAATAACTTTTATTTGGAGATGAAGTTGTCGATTTTGTTTCGGCTTAACAAGTGGTACATGCCAGGTTCTAACCTAAAGAATAATTATGCAAGTTAACTGATTACCCTAGCTTTAAGAAAAACAGACTGGTTTTGGCTCATATTATCTCCTCCTCCTCTCCAGCATGACAACATCCATACCAGACGAGCATGCATCTTGAAGTCTTTGTGCATCCACCTAAACGAAGACGTTAATAGAAGTTAATAAAGGAGGACTTGGTGAGTCATTGTGACAGCATGTTGTCTGTAACATTCTCATACAAATTGTGACGTTGCCTCAAATGCAAATCATTAAAATTAAAATTTTGAGATTAGCAACAAGACACCTGGTATTGGGGAAAGGATGTCTTGAATACCAAACAGTATTAAGCATTGCAATAAAGAATTTCTGGAATTTGGTATTGGAAGGAAAGAAATTTATGCATACTTAAACTTGATACACAAACATACAATGCATTTAACATGCATCAAGACAATATTGCTTTTGAATCTGTACTTGGATTAAAACAAGTCCTGTTGTTTTTTCATTGCTATGGCCATCAGTATTTGTAAATAGAAATGTCTATGAACTTTGAGCTGTTTAGTACTAACACTTCTATACCTGTTTTATTTTAACAGCTGAGTTAGCCTTTTCTCGAGTCCTGTCCCCCTAAGTTACTCTTGCTACGTCCGACAAACAAATGGTTTCCTCTGCGCACCAATGGGTACCCGAATGTGCGAGCAGACATGCTTCATAATGTTCGGTACATTTACCTGGGAATGGGGCCATACACACTGTTTAATCCATTCACGTTGTTTTTGACTTTGTGAATGGAAAGAACACAACTCCTCCAGACACAATCTCTCGGCGTATCGGTGGGCACACCGCTTCTCCATCTTGCTTGAGGTTAATGTTTGTCAGACACAGTAACGGTTGCTATAATGTGTAATTGGACAATGGCCCTTTCGGGGGAGGGGCTGGTGAGAGGTCAATTATGCCACCTCTTTTGACATGAGAGGTGTATTTTATAATTTATGTATTGGAGTAATTACTAACAACTACTTTAGTGGTGTAATTTTCTGTTTATTACTTTGACTACTTGGATTTTATGAACAGAATAGAAACAGTTGTTTAAACAATCTCTTAAATTTTACTTTGTTGTCTTATACTTTTTCATGTAGGATACGGACAGCGAGGCAAAAAGCTGCATGGAGCAAACTGTGATGGGGGTGTACGTCATCCAGAAGGAGGGTGCTGAACCTGAAGATGACCCAGAGGACATTGGTGTCCTGATTGAGGGTGTGGAGGCTAACACTGATTTGGGTAACATTGCACAAGCATGTGCTCTGTTGTTTGGACTCATATACTGTTTGAACCTGAGCTACCCACCAGAACTTAAATGCACCTTTGAAGTCCTCCAGAAGATACTTTTAAATTTTGATGGACAAAAGCTGTCTTCAAAGGTACAGTTTCTGAAAAACAAGCTTATGGGGTGAGAGCACTTGAAAAATGACTGATAGGTCTTGAATGGTTCATTGGTGCAATGGTGATTTCCAATATATAATGTTAATATTTGAGTTGTTTATATTTTCTTTCATTTAAAAAATTTTTTTTTAAAGTTTTTGGATTCTCTCTGTTGGGCAATTCACCTTTTATACAGCACTGCAGATGATTTTTGTTTGTCCTTATATAGATGGCTCAAAATGGATCAGAAGTACTGACAGAAGTACTATGTTGTGTTTATGTATCAAGGTCCTGTAAAGTTTAAGACCACTGCCACCTGTTAAGTTCACTGTATTATTGTGTCCATTTTGCTTGCTAGCATGTTTTAAAACACAGCAAAACTATATTGCTAGCTGTGGAGGACTGCAACCAAAATTAAAAAAATAAATACAGAAATATAAAAATTGGTCAAACTAATAATTATTTCAATGAGATACACCAAACAAATATAGATTTTCATCAACTATGGAATTTTTTGTTGTTGTTGTATTGCCCCCAAAATATTTCTAATTATTTTATTTTATTTTTCCAAATTCACACAATTCTATTTTGTCACATGTTTTAACTTGCCAAGTGGGAGATGTATTTTTATCTTTTAGTTTAATTTTTTACAATGCAGTCGATATATTGAGCAAATTTTGCATCTGTTTTTAGTTGTGGAAGCTTTGGTTCCAACATATTACCTATGTAAATAAGTATTCTAACGTTTTACCTTTTGAAGTGGCATAATGCTTGCAGGTGTACAAAAATGGTAAGCTTTTATATTGTCCACTAAATCCAGTTAATAAAGATAATGTTATCATAATCTGATTGTGACTTTTTTTTGTAAAGTAGTGGGTTTCTAAATGTGTAACAAATGTAAACAAATCTAATTGAAATAATTTGGTTGAAATGAGTGAAATCATTGCCTTGATTAACAAAGTAGTTGTTGAAACAACAAGATTTAATTCTGTTTTCCTAAACTTTTTAAATTGTGTAGAATGAATTAAAACAAATTTCACTCTACATACTTAAATAAATCACTTCAAATCAATGTAAGTATAGTATGTTGATCCAACGTAATCTGATTACATTAAACCACCAAATGCTAAATGTGTTGGTTTGACATGATCGAAAAGGGTTTATTGTACTTGGTTAAATTGTGTGCAAAAAGGGTGCCATGATTAAATTGTGTTCATCCAACAACAGATTTTTTTGAGTGTATGCTTTAGAAAAATACTACAACATAGCACAAACACTCTGGTTTAGCACAAATATTATAACATAGCAGAAATACCATTATATAGCAGAAATGCTATATTTAGAAAAAAACATAATTTAGTAGAAATACTATGATTTAGCAGAAATACTGTGATGTAGCTTAATTAATATGATTTAGAACAAATACTGTGATTTAGCAGAATAGTAATAACTTAAGTGGAAATATTGGAAAAGTAAAATGAAAAGCTGAAAAAAAGGAACATGGTTAAGTTCCCTCAAAACTAATTGTTGTTCACCTGTGAAAAGAAAATAATGATTAAAAATAGATTAAAAAAAACCCCAAGAAATAACAGCCAACAGATACACACAATTACAAATATGGACACATATGGAAACACACATACACAGAGGGACACACACACAGGATCTAATCCAGTACACCAGTGTAAATATATTCAATGTGAATCATACAATGAGATGTTGCCAAAAAAGGGTCTCTCTCTCCCTCTCTCTCTCTCTCTCTCTCTCTCACACACACACACACACACACACACACACACACAGCAGTCAGGGAGGCGCTGAGTTTGGCCAACAGCACATTCATTCATTTCATTTCATTTATTTATTTATAAAGCACATTTAATAACAACAGGGAGTTGACCAAAGTGCTGTACAAAATAACAATTAAACAATGACATTAACAACAACAACAGGTAAGACAATTAAAAGAAAATGAAGATAAAAGAATTGGCAACTCTCATACAGTTTCAAAAGCCAGAGTAAAAAAATATGCTTTAAGATGCGATTTAAAAAGAGCAACAGTTGGGGCCTTTCTAATGTGGAGAGGTAGATCATTCCACATTTTCGGTGCCACAACCGCAAATGCCCGATCTCCTCTATGAACCATCCTAGACTTATGTAAGGTAAGGAGCAGGTGATCGCTTGATCGAAGGGCTCTAGAGGGCGTATAAAGCTGCAATGGGTCAGACAAATAGTCCGGTGCCTGGCCATTTAGCACTTTATAAGTCCAAAATAAGATTTTGAATTTAATTCTAGAACGCACTGGAAGCCAATGAAGGGAATCAAGCACCGGAGTAATATGTTGGTGTTTTTTCACACGAGTCAAAAGGCGAGCTGCAGCATTCTGTACCAGTTGGAGCCGGGCCGAGCTGGACTGACTGACACCCACATATAGTGAATTGCAGTAATCCAGTTGAGATAAAACAAACGCATGAATGGCTCGTTCCAAGTTTCTAAAGGATAGAAAAGATCTCACTTTGGATAGGAGCCTTAATTTAAAAAACCACCGCTGGACAACTGAATTAATTTGTTTCTCAAATGTAAGTTTGCTATCCAAGAAAACCCCCAGGTTTTTACATGTGTTTTAACAGCACATGTTAGGTTACATAAGTCCAAATCTGGGGCATTGAAATTACAGCTCGGTCCAAAAATAATTACCTCAGTTTTATCCTCGTTGAAGGTAAGAAAATTTGAGGCCATCCAGGTTTTAACTTGGTCGAGACATTTGACTAACGATTCCATGAGCGTGGAGGTGTTTCTATTAAACCGAAGATAAATCTGGGTGTCGTCGGCATATGAGTGAAAGCAGATGTTATGCTTCCTAAAGATTAGGCCTAGGGACAACATGTAGATTGAAAAAACAATTGGGCCTAATGTGGAAACCTGCGGGACAGCACAAGTAAAAGGAGCTGGGGAAGAAATAAAATCATCAAGGCTCACGGAAAAAGTCCTCTCTGAGAGGTACAACCTAAACCGTTCCAAGGGGATACCTTTGATACCACATTGCTCCAAACGGGAGATCAGAATGCTGCGGTCAACAGGATCAAAGGCTGCAGTTAAGTCTAGGAGCAGGAGCACAGCTGGGTCTCCTGAGTCAGTGATTAATAAAATATCATTAAGTATTTTTAAGAGGGCAGTTTCTGTGCTGTGGTGGGTTTTGAAGCCCGACTAGAACTTCTCAAAAATATTATGACAGTTTAGAAAGGTTTGTAGCTGCTCAAATACAATCCTTTCTAGAATTTTTGACAGAAAAGGTAGCTTGGAAACACGTCTAAAATTAGCAAGAACAGAAGAATCAAGATTTTTGTTTTTTTAAGCACTGGCTGCACTACAGCGTGCTTGTATCCAGTTGGTACTACTGGTCCATCTGCATCTTAAGGTCAAAGGTCACTCTTTTGAGGATGCCATTGTTCACATTTTGGACAGAGAGGACAGATGGTTTGAAAGAGGAGTGAAAGAAGCATCTATGTCCACTGTGAGCGACCATCTTTGAACAGAGGCGGTGGTTTACGACACCAACTGTCTGCCATCTATAATCCAGTTTTGAGTTCCTTCCCAGACGCCTTAACGCCCACTCACATCCTGGGCCATCTGACCTCAGGAATTCACATGACAAGGTGGGGCCAGGTTTCACAATGAGCTCACCTGAAACCCTGGCTAATTGTGACCCACACCCAGTTTCACACCTTGGCTCATGTGATTAGAGGATCATCAGGGGATCCTTTGTCCCTCTTTGGGGGACCTGGATGACTGAGAGCCTTCACAGCCACCTGCATATTGATTGCAGGGTGGCGTGCATCCTTGAATATATATATGTGTGTGTGTATATATGTGTGTGTATATACATATATATATGGTAAATGGTAAATGGCCTGTATTTATATAGCGCTTTACTAGTCCCTAAGGACCCCAAAGCGCTTTACATATCCTGTCATCCACCCATTCACACACACATTCACACACTGGTGATGGCAAGCTACATTGTAGCCACAGCCACCCTGGGGCGCACTGACAGAGGCGAGGCTGCCGGACACTGGCGCCACCGGGCCCTCTGACCACCACCAGTAGGCAACGGGTGAAGTGTCTTGCCCAAGGACACAACGACCGAGACTGTCCAAGCCGGGGCTCGAACCGGCAACCTTCCGATTACGAGGCGAACTCCCAACTCTTGAGCCACGATCACCCATATATATATATTATGGAATGCCCTTTAGGAAAAGATTATATATATATTCCAACCAAAGTCTGAATATATAGAATGAAACTTGAATATATAGAATGATCTTCTGAATATATAGAATGAAACTTGAATATATAGAATGATCTTCTGAATATATAGAATGAAACTTGAATATATAGAATGTATGAACCTCATTTTTAGAGATGATGTGTTTCTGAATTCTCTGCCTTTACAAAATGGCATCAGCTGAACTATTTCAATACTTTTTAGAGCTTGACAACTGTTTTGCGACAGCTGTTCAAACTGCAAATGGTAGAAATAATTTGGAATTTATACTATGTCACCTTGAAGAACACGTTTTCATTATTGCAACATTTCTAGTGCTCATGAATAATGTTCAACAAAACGTTTCTGGGAGAAGATTATGCACACTTCTTGAGGGAATTTATCAATCACTGATGGAGATGTCAACTGAGCTAACACTTCGAGCAGAAGCTGAAGCACATGTTATGGGCTCATTATATCATTCTACATCTCAAAGAGGAAGGCCAAGGTAAGTGATAAAAATGGAAACAAATTCATTCATAATGTGTATGGCACTTGAAAGAGTCAAGAGATAGCAAATAAGATAATGAATGCAAGAAATAAGAAAGAAGTTAACATATTTCTTCTTTTGTTTCTAACTCTTTTAGGTACAACATACCAGCTACTCAGCTGACTGACATGCGAGACTTGGGGTTTAGTTGGATGGCCATAAGGCTATAGTCACAACTGTAAAATTGAATATTTCTCTTTCATTATTTCTTTTTCCTATGTGTTTTGGAAGGAGTAGCTGAACTACTTTTATTTTGGGTCTAAACATGTTGAACAGGAAGTCAGAATCAGACTAATGAGAACTAAACTTGCAGACCAGAAGAGGAAGTAGTTTCTAGTTTGTGAACTTCCTGTGGTCACAGTCATGTGTCTGTTAGTGGTTCAGTGTTCATGCTCAAGGAGGTGTTAAAAGCAGAAAGTGTGACTGTTCAGCTGTTGCTACGTGCGCACCATCACACAGACTAGATTAAAACAGAAACCTCAGGTTGTTTCCTATTTGCTGCTCAACTCAAAGGTCATTTTTCTGTCCATTTGACACCTGATACAATTTGATATTTTCATTTCTTTGTTTTCTGGTACTTTCTCAGCTCCTAGGGGAAGAGGTGAAATCAGAGGTGGCAAATGTACAGACATCCTTTACTTAACTAGAAGTACAGATACTTCTGTTAAAACACACTAATTCTCCTCACTCACTCAGCTCAGGCAATCTCTCCAAGCATTCCAGGATGGAAAATCCAGGGGAGGTCTGTACATGAGAGGAAGAACAATGAGATTAGTTGTGAGGGAAAAAGTCAAGAAAAAACACACTAGATAAAAGAGCTGGGGCTTAATAATAATAATGTGTATGCTTTAGAAAAATACTACAACATAGCACAAACACTCTGGTTTAGCACAAATATTATAACATAGCAGAAATACCATTATATAGCAGAAATGCTATATTTAGAAAAAAACATAATTTAGTAGAAATACTATGATTTAGCAGAAATACTGTGATGTAGCTTAATTAATATGATTTAGAACAAATACTGTGATTTAGCAGAATAGTAATAACTTAAGTGGAAATATTGGAAAAGTAAAATGAAAAGCTGAAAAAAAGGAACATGGTTAAGTTCCCTCAAAACTAATTGTTGTTCACCTGTGAAAAGAAAATAATGATTAAAAATAGATTAAAAAAAACCCCAAGAAATAACAGCCAACAGATACACACAATTACAAATATGGACACATATGGAAACACACATACACAGAGGGACACACACACAGGATCTAATCCAGTACACCAGTGTAAATATATTCAATGTGAATCATACAATGAGATGTTGCCAAAAAAGGGTCTCTCTCTCCCTCTCTCTCTCTCTCTCTCTCTCTCACACACACACACACACACACACACACACACACAGCAGTCAGGGAGGCGCTGAGTTTGGCCAACAGCACATTCATTCATTTCATTTCATTTATTTATTTATAAAGCACATTTAATAACAACAGGGAGTTGACCAAAGTGCTGTACAAAATAACAATTAAACAATGACATTAACAACAACAACAGGTAAGACAATTAAAAGAAAATGAAGATAAAAGAATTGGCAACTCTCATACAGTTTCAAAAGCCAGAGTAAAAAAATATGCTTTAAGATGCGATTTAAAAAGAGCAACAGTTGGGGCCTTTCTAATATGGAGAGGTAGATCATTCCACATTTTCGGTGCCACAACCGCAAATGCCCGATCTCCTCTATGAACCATCCTAGACTTATGTAAGGTAAGGAGCAGGTGATCGCTTGATCGAAGGGCTCTAGAGGGCGTATAAAGCTGCAATGGGTCAGACAAATAGTCCGGTGCCTGGCCATTTAGCACTTTATAAGTCCAAAATAAGATTTTGAATTTAATTCTAGAACGCACTGGAAGCCAATGAAGGGAATCAAGCACCGGAGTAATATGTTGGTGTTTTTTCACACGAGTCAAAAGGCGAGCTGCAGCATTCTGTACCAGTTGGAGCCGGGCCGAGCTGGACTGACTGACACCCACATATAGTGAATTGCAGTAATCCAGTTGAGATAAAACAAACGCATGAATGGCTCGTTCCAAGTTTCTAAAGGATAGAAAAGATCTCACTTTGGATAGGAGCCTTAATTTAAAAAACCACCGCTGGACAACTGAATTAATTTGTTTCTCAAATGTAAGTTTGCTATCCAAGAAAACCCCCAGGTTTTTACATGTGTTTTAACAGCACATGTTAGGTTACATAAGTCCAAATCTGGGGCATTGAAATTACAGCTCGGTCCAAAAATAATTACCTCAGTTTTATCCTCGTTGAAGGTAAGAAAATTTGAGGCCATCCAGGTTTTAACTTGGTCGAGACATTTGACTAACGATTCCATGAGCGTGGAGGTGTTTCTATTAAACCGAAGATAAATCTGGGTGTCGTCGGCATATGAGTGAAAGCAGATGTTATGCTTCCTAAAGATTAGGCCTAGGGACAACATGTAGATTGAAAAAACAATTGGGCCTAATGTGGAAACCTGCGGGACAGCACAAGTAAAAGGAGCTGGGGAAGAAATAAAATCATCAAGGCTCACGGAAAAAGTCCTCTCTGAGAGGTACAACCTAAACCGTTCCAAGGGGATACCTTTGATACCACATTGCTCCAAACGGGAGATCAGAATGCTGCGGTCAACAGGATCAAAGGCTGCAGTTAAGTCTAGGAGCAGGAGCACAGCTGGGTCTCCTGAGTCAGTGATTAATAAAATATCATTAAGTATTTTTAAGAGGGCAGTTTCTGTGCTGTGGTGGGTTTTGAAGCCCGACTGGAACTTCTCAAAAATATTATGACAGTTTAGAAAGGTTTGTAGCTGCTCAAATACAATCCTTTCTAGAATTTTTGACAGAAAAGGTAGCTTGGAAACACGTCTAAAATTAGCAAGAACAGAAGAATCAAGATTTTTGTTTTTTTAAGCACTGGCTGCACTACAGCGTGCTTGTATCCAGTTGGTACTACTGGTCCATCTGCATCTTAAGGTCAAAGGTCACTCTTTTGAGGATGCCATTGTTCACATTTTGGACAGAGAGGACAGATGGTTTGAAAGAGGAGTGAAAGAAGCATCTATGTCCACTGTGAGCGACCATCTTTGAACAGAGGCGGTGGTTTACGACACCAACTGTCTGCCATGTATAATCCAGTTTTGAGTTCCTTCCCAGACGCCTTAACGCCCACTCACATCCTGGGCCATCTGACCTCAGGAATTCACATGACAAGGTGGGGCCAGGTTTCACAATGAGCTCACCTGAAACCCTGGCTA
>NC_140547.1:54714274-54719274 GCF_057382185.1 Mchenga conophoros
AGGGTGCTGGACTTGGGGTGAAACCCTCCATGCATGGTAAGGAGCTTTCTTGTCTTTATGTCAGTGGCTTCTATCTCCTCCTTTGGCCAGCCTATTACCCCAGCAGGGTACCTGATCACGGGCAGGGCGTACGTGTTGATGGCCCGGATCTTGTTCTTACCATTCAGCTGACTCCTCAGGACTTGCCTGACCCTCTGCAGGTACTTGGTGGTTGCAGCTTTTCTAGCGGCCTCGTCATGGTTCCCATTCGCCTGCGGGATCCCCAAGTACTTGTAACTGTCCTCTATGTCTGCAATGTTGCCTTCTGGTAGTTCAATCCCCTCAGTTCTGACTACCTTCCCTCTCTTTGTTACCATCCGACTACACTTCTCCAGTCCGAACGACATTCCAATGTCATTGCTGTATAGCCTGGTAGTGTGGATCAGTGAATCGATGTCTCGTTCACTCTTGACATACAGCTTGATGTCATCCATGTACAGGAGGTGGCTGACAACTGCTCCGTTCCGTAGTCGGTATCCGTAGCCAGTCTTGTTAATGATCTCACTGAGGGGGTTCAGGCCTATGCAGAACAGCAGTGGGGACAGAGCATCTCCTTGGTAGATCCCGCACTTGATGGTGACTTGTGCTATGGGCTTGGAGTTGGCCTCTAGTGTTGTACGCCACATCCCCATTGAGTTCCTGATGAAGGCTCTTAGGGTCCCATTGATCTTGTACAATTCTAGGCATTCCAGTATCCAGCTGTGGGGCATTGAGTCATAGGCCTTCTTGTAATCAATCCAGGCAGTGCACAGGTTGGTCAGTCTGGTCTTGCAGTCTCGGCTGATTGTTCTGTCTACCAGTAGCTGGTGTTTTGCGCCTCTGGTATTCTTGCCAATTCCTTTCTGTGTCCCGCTCATGTATTGACCCATGTGCCTGTTCATCTTAGCCGATATGATGCCTGACAGGAGCTTCCATGTAGTACTGAGGCAGGTTATTGGTCGGTAGTTGGAGGGGACCGGTCCCTTCTTGGGGTCCTTGGGGATCAGGACCGTCCGGCCTTCAGTTAGCCATTCCGGGTGTCTCTCGTTAACTAGCAGCTGGTTCATTTGTGCTGCCAGATGCTCGTGGAGTGCAGTTAGCTTCTTCAGCCAGTAGGCGTGAACCATGTCGGGCCCTGGTGCTGTCCAACTCTTCATACTGGAGACCCTTTCTTGGATATCTGCCACTGTGATGGTTACTGGACCCTGTTCAGGGAGGTCGCTGTGGTCTGCCCTCAGATCCTCTAGCCACTGAGCATTGCCGTTATGGGTTGCATCCTTCTCCCATATGCTCTTCCAGTATTGCTCCGTCTCCAGCCTTGGTGGTGCTGTTCTCTTATTGTTGCCTTGCCACTGAGAGTACACCTTTGCTGGTTCTGTGGAGAACAGCTGGTTTATTCTCCTTCCTTCTGTCTCTCTGGTGTACCTCCTCAAGCGGCTGGCCAAGGCTGTGAGTCTTTGCTTGGCAGTTTCCAAGGCCTCAGGTATGGACAGCTTGCTGTATTTCTTAGGCATCTTATTCGTCGCACCTTTCTGCAACTCCGTTAGTTGGCTAACCTCTCTCCGTGCTACTTTGATCTTGCCCTCTAGCCTCCTTCTCCATGGAGGGTACTGCCCCTTGTGGCTGTTCAACTTGTAGCCAAGCATCTCACTAATCACTGCTGCCGTATTGTAGATCAGCTTGTTAGTGTCGGTAATCGTGGTTGTAGGTATTGCCCGTAGTGTATGGAGTTAAATCAGGGCCATAATGTTTATGTAGTTAAAAGAAAAATTTGAAATCGAAAATATGTAAACTGAAAGCAAAAGTCACATTTTTAGAGTGAACTTCGAAAAAGAAAGAGTTGGATTTAAAATAAAATCAAACGTTTTGAATATTTGTATTAACTGAAAACCCAATGGTTCTTTTATCTATAATTTCTCTAAGTAAACTTTATTTAAAATTTTTCAGTAATCTTTTTTTCATTATTATTATTTTTAAAAAATCTATTCAGTCTCAGATTACATTTTTTCAGATTCAGATCTTTTAAATTAATGTACAAAAAAAAATCTTCAGGTTCGGATTTTTCTCTCAGCTTCAATTTTTTTTTATTCACTTTCAGATCTCTATTTTTCAGTTACAGACTTTTGGCCCTGTTTTGGCCTGGTGGGCGTGGCTACACAGAGAGGGGCGGGGAATCATGAGTGACAGCAGACCGCTGCAGGCTCAAGATGGTCCATTTTTCATGTTGCCTTCAGGAAACCTGGGAATGAACATAATTTATCAAACACCTCCTGCACTGTATTATTTGATAATGTTTAGAAAACATGTCATGCATAACTGCTAAAACTCAGTTACTAAAGCTCTTTCAAGCAGTAATGTGTACAAATTACGCCGTAACTGATCAATTATGAGACGTTTTCCCAGCCACTACGTGAGAAGTGGTCATTTCCCATGCTCTCAAAGTAGCGCGCATTGTATCGGGTGGGGGCTGCTTTTAACTTGTCCCTCAGTGAACGATGGCGTCGTCTTCCAACAACACTGCTGGCGCGAACAATCAGGTGAGTGTTTAAGTTTGGAACAATTACACTGCAGTCTGTGAATACTACGAATTTAAGAAGTGGCTTAGCTGCTCCTAAATTAAATACAAAGAATTTTACGTTACTTCACTAACTTTGTTGTTCTCCAAGCTTACAGATCAACTAGGACGTAAGTTTCAGCCGAAAATGATAGCGAGGCGTTTCTGTTGAGCTAGCATTTCAGCAAAAAACGTTATAAAATAAAAAAACAGAATAGCCGAAAAATTAACCGTAACAATAGCCACTTCTTAAATTAGGGTTAGGGTTAGGGTTAGGGTTAGGGTTAGGGGTTAGGGTTAGGGGTTAGGGTTAGGGGTTAGGATGAGTGTTTGGGCCCCTCCTCCAATTGGAGGCGGGCGGTGCACGGGCCATCCCTCGGTAAGGGGCCTGGACCTTGGATTGTCCACGGCGTCCGCCATGGCGCACCAGGGTCCAGTCAGAAGTCCATCCAACCATGGTGAGTTGGATGGAGGCAAGTGTTTTTTTAATTGGTTTTTCTACCAAAGTTTAAATTAAATTTTTAAAGTAAATTTTTAAAGCTTTAACTTAAATATGTAATTTTTAACTTAAATTTTTAAAGAAATAAAATAAAAAAATGAATTGGTTTTGAAAAAAACCTTTTAGTTATTAAAGAAAAAAGAAATCAAATTTTAATAGGCCAAATAAATGAATTTGTGTGCCTATGTGGCAACGTTTCGACCTGTGAAGGTCTTCTTCAGGCCAGGCACACAGAAAAACAAATGAAAAACAGGCTTGCTCTCAGAGGTCTGCTCTGTCCGATGGCTTGGAATGAAATGAGCAGCGAGTGCCTTCCCCTTCTATTTATACCCTCCCACTTTTTTCCAGTTTGAATTTAGTTTTAGAAAGCCAAATTAGTGTTTTTACCCTTTCGCTTTTAATTTTTCGAATAGAATTTTTACAAATGTATTTTTTAATCACTCCTCACTGGCAAAAACATATTTTTAGAAAGATTTTAACTTTTTAACCATGTAAATAATTTATAATCGTAGAAACAATTTTTTAACCACATTTAACCATGTCTACTGTATTTTTTTATTATTGTGTATGTAGTATCTTGTTGTAAGTCATGAATTGAGTGTTTTTAATTAATTGTAAATAATTTTTATCCAGTAATTAGGGTTAGGGCCAAATCAAAAAATATGTAATTATGAATTATGAACCCAATTAATTAGGGTTAAGGCCAGAACATCAAGTGGTTAGGGTTTGTCACGTGGGTTGGGGCTAAAGTAAGGAATAGGGTTGGGGCCAGATTAAGGTTAATTAGGTTAGGGTTAGGGCCAGATTAATGGAGTGGTAGGGGGTTAGGGGTTAGGGGGGTTAGGGTTAGGGTTAGGGTTAGGGTTAGGGTTAGGGTTAGGGGTTAGGGTTAGGGGTTAGGGTAGGGGTTAGGGGGTTAGGGTTAGGGTTAGGGGGTTAGGGGTTAGGGGGTTAGGGGTTAGGGTTAGGGTTAGGGGTTAGGGGGGGTTAGGGTTAGGGGTTAGGGTTAGGGTTAGGGTTAGGTTAGGGGCCTATTGATCTTGTACAGTCACTGTTGTGAGTCCGGTGCACTGGCAACAGCTGCCTGGTCACTGTCACTCATGTCTCACCCCTTGTGGCAAACCAGTCTATTATCACTCTCATTAGAAGAAGAAAATTTCAATTGAAGACACAATATTCTTTTTTTTGCCCCAGCATGTACCTCTCCAGCTTTTATTGTCATGTCAAGAGTCTCACAAAACAGCAATAATTGTCAATACAATTGAAAGGAAGCAATTCAGACTGCGTTCAGGCCCCGTGGATGTTGAGTTCGCAGTCTGGAAATCCACAATCTCTCATATCTCCTCCTCTGGCCCTCCGTCCATGTCGCACAGGTTTGAAGTCCCGTTATACTCAGATGTTGTAATGTGTGAATTTGGAAATGCAATACTAGTGGAGTGTCCAGTCCATTCCTCTCAATATTGTAAATATGTTGTTTTAACCTCTCCAACAGAGTTTGACCTGTTTCACCCACATAGAGTAGACCACATTCTTCGCAACAGATGCAATAAACGATGTTGCTCGTGTTTAGGGACATTCTCTGTAAGATGGGTGCCCCTATTTTCCCATAAGGATTATACAAGAACCGTTTCGGTTTAAAGGCCCAATGATTGGGTTTCCCCGATCTTATACGTCTCATCTGTTCTGGCAACTTGGCCCTGACGAGCATATCTCTCAGATTCTTGTTCCTCCTGTGGGCTGAAATCACTCTGCAGTCTTGGAGTCGTATCAAACCAGAGGTGTATTTCTTAAAGTTTGTTTTGAGTTGATGATGCAATGGTAGATGAGAACGCGAGTAAGTGGTAACTAGTGGCATAAGTCTATTCTGTTCTCCCTGTTGTATCTGATTTTGAGTCTGATTTCCCCTCATTGCATTAGAGTTTAGTCCAG
>NC_140547.1:54726511-54761794 GCF_057382185.1 Mchenga conophoros
AGCACCTGTGGAACTAAAGCAGGGTATTAAAGCTCCTTTGCTTTTCCCTCTTTGCCCTATTGATAATGCAGTCCTATGGACAGCACAGCTGTACCTGTTGTTAGCAGCCAGTTGGACTGTCCCAGACAAAGTCTGTCCAAGCTTGGCAAAGAGCGGCGTCTGAAGTAGACATCTGACCTGGAACCAGCGGGTCAGAGGCTCTGTGGGAGCAGTGGAGAACCATACTGTGGCCCTACAAAGAGAGTGAGAGAGATCACCTCCATACTGAACGGCTTCAGGTGAATATACCTATTGAGGGGGACATGGCTTAATATTTTGTTTGTCAGATCAAAATTTTCTGTGTGCTTGAATAATCAAAGTTTTTCTGTTGCTATAACATATTTTCGTTCCATGCATCCTTCCATTTGGTCTGCATTGAAAATCCTTCATTAAATCTTAGAAAGAAAGCATTGGATTACTTACTTGGATCCCAGGTAGGCCACATCAAACCAGAAGGCAAGTCCATGGATCAGACCAGACTGGAGCAGAGTAAACACAAAGGGAATCTCTATTCTGTAAACACAGATTTTGTTTTTCAATTTTCATCAAATAGTTAAAAACATTATAAGAAAAGTGTTGCACACAAAGGTTTTGGCATCCAGTGTTCGTTAATATGTCATTAACTTGTGTTTTTCTCAAACTGTTTGGACTATCTAGCATCACCTTACTTTCCAACCAGAAAAAGTAAAACATTAAGTAGTAACATATGTAAAGTATAATAAAGTATTAAATCATAAAGTAAGTCAATAATTCAACTTTGAACATTAAAAAAATGAAATGGCAAAGCTATCATTTATAGCACACTATAACAAAACCAACAGGAATTCTTAGAGTTAACTGATGTACGCTGTGTTTTTACTCAGGTGTGACTCGTTTATTTATATAACCACTCATCTGTTTTCTGCCTATAAGTACATTCCAGTCACATCTTAAATCATCAATAATGTGACATAATCACTGCATAGATGAGGTGTAGATACAATGTTTCTGATCAGGCAACAAATATGATTCAGTGTATAACCTGAGTAAATCCTCTTCTTTAGCTTCCATGAAATTGATGCAGTGCTTGACAGACCTGGCCATCAGGATATGAACATCAAATGTGTCCTGGAACAAACGTTTAAATTTATTACAAGCTTTTGATAAGAGTATAGAATTTAGGAGGAAAAAGAAACTGCGAAAGCAACAATGCCAATTATCACACAGAGTGATGACAAATTAAAAGAGCACACATTAAAAAATGTCACAGTAAGTGTTCGTCCACAGCGGCTCCAGGGCTCCTTTGCACTGATTCTCTTTGTCCCTTTAGGCTGGAACTTGAACTTCTGGCTCTGTGGACGCATTCGTCCAAAAGACATTTCCTTGTTTTCCTGTTTTGATGTCATGCACAGAGAGTGCTCAGTTGTGTTGAGGAACATATTATTCATGGTCCTGGGTGAGTTCACGCAGCATTTTGCATCACTTTGATGTTTTTGTTTTAAATAGAAAAGCTTATTGTGGTTGCTGCTTTGTGTAATGTTTATAATAACTTCAGGAAGTCCTTAGTGTATTTAGTTCTCAGTTCCTAGTTTCCTTAGCTTTATTCCTTGTTTTGTGTCCTTCCTTCTGGTGACAGTTCTCTTGTATTAAGTTTATGAATATGTGTTTTCCCTCTTCAGTTTTCACTCCTCCTGCTTTATTTTGTGTTTGTTTTGTGTACCTTGCCTTCAGCTCCCTTTGTCAGACCGCCAGTTTACCTTCCCCTCATGCAATGTTGCCTCTAATGTTTCACGTGTCTGAACGAACACACAAACTCCCTGAGCGTCTCTTGGACCACTGTGAGCAACAGCAGACGTGTGCACTGTGGTCACGCCAGCATCCGATCCATCCAAGTCACATGTTTATTAAAGTAATCAAATTACAGCATTTATGTTAGACGACTTCTAATTAACTGCTTTATCCCACTTACAATGAAAATTTAAAAGAATCTTGTTCATGACCTGTAGCATGTTAACACTGTTGGAAGTAAAAATAACTTCAACTCCAATTTTGAAAACACAACTTTCTTTTTTAAATAAAGCTCTGACTGTATTATGAGTCTGTGGTCTGGGAGAGAGTCTGTAACTCTGTATGCAAATACAGTAAATAATGACCAATGTTGGGTAATTAACTATATAGTTACTTCTTCAAAAAAGTAACTGAGTTTTGCAAACAACAAAGTTTTGCAGCTGTTTACCTAAAAATGCAGCCAAGGTGTTTTTAAACAAACATTTCAAACTATTTACAGAACAATCAGCTGTTCTGCATCAAATCTGATGCCACACAAATTATTTGTGTCGCTCCAAAAATAATTTGTGTCCACTATGAGATGAAGGAGAACAACAGCCTGATACCTGCAGGCCTGACAGCAGCAGATGTGTCACTGCTGTAACACCTGTAACACTCAGCAGTCGCCTCATTGTTCTGACACACACAACAACACTATTGACTACACTACACACTAACTACACACTGACTACACACTAACTACACACTAATTACACAAGATTTGTGCTAAACGTCGCAAATCTCTCACATCTCAAACACGCCGTCACTCCTAAAACTTCCCCCTCCCTAAACAACTAAAGGCCATGTTGCCATATAATTTTTTGATTGGTCCACATGGTACATTTTTCCACCAATAGGAAAGGCTGGGAGTTTTGTTTTTGCTCACAGGCTTTCGAGCGTTTTCCTTATAAAACGCCGTTTTTACCGTTTCTTCCTGCAGTAAATATAAACAACGACAGTATTCAGGAAGAAAAACAAACATTGCAGATATTTTATCATAACTCTGGTTTTACGTGGCCGATCAACACAATTTAAAAACTGGTATAAAGTCCACACTTTCCCGTCAGTTGTTCGTCTGTCCTGCTCACATCTCCAATGGTTGGACACGTTGTCATTAACGTGGCTTCACTCCACATCAGCCGCTTTGCTAAAACACCGGTGTCGGCACATAAGGACGCTGTCAGAGCCTGTCAGCGACGTTGATTAGCTGCATATATACGAATGTGAATCACATCATTGGCTGGACTGTGGGATAAGGTGGCATCGTTCTGATCCCATACGGGAGCAGCCAGTCACTGACTCACACTGCAGAACTGAATTGTTAAAGTATTTATTTTAATTTCAATTCAGGTTAGATTTTTCATCTGTGCGCAGAGACCGTGCCTGCAATTGTGCTGGACTCCACAATTCTGACAATATTATGTACATCATTTTGATCAAAACCATCCAATGAGCCCTCAATAAAACAGCTTTATCTTTTGTTTTTATCATAACATGACGAGGAAGACAATCAAAACAACTGGGAACTGTTCTGCAGTCAATTGAAAAAACTAATCACATGTTCCCGGTCATGCTGACCACATTATTCCCTGCCTGGTTTAGACTGTTCAGTAAAACTCATGATGGTCTCTGGGTTCAAGCCAATGACCCATCTGTGAGAACAATTTTCATTGCTAAAAGTGGAGTCAGTTTAACACAGAATTTGGCATTGATGACCATACAACCCTGAGCATGATTGATCTTGTCCAAACTCAAATGCTAAATACGATCAGGCCTGGTTAGTACTCGAATCGAAAAGTACTTTGATGCCATGATCCAACCGCCATAGGCAGAATCTGGACTCAGTGCTCATGGACTGTCTCTGACACCTCCCATTATATGAAACTTCACCTTCAATTTAGAGATGGTACTAGGCCTCACTTGAAACAGTGCTGCTACTTGATTTTGCAGAAGACCAAATTGTAGTTGCCAGATCAGCCAAATGTGTCATGCTTGGATAAGATATCTATTGACTGTTGAAACGGGGTCCATGCTAACAGGTCCTGATAATCAGGCACCAGTCAGCCACCTGATCATCAGCTCTACCAGAAGCTCAAAACAAGAGTCAATCATACAACAAGCTGACTGGAAATGGTAGCGCAGATTTGGCACGTTTTTCATGGGTGCAACCCACTAATACATTTTCCTTACAAATGTGGCACCATCTAAGATCACAAATATCCTTAGTTTTTGTGCTGAGTTTAATGTTCATTACACATTTTCTATTCATCTACATGTATGTTTTGTATCATACAGTGCACCATACCACTATAGGCTGCCTGAATAACTCTTCCACCGCAGCATTGTGAAGAGCACTCAGGTTCACGCCATAGAAGCTCCTCTGCTGCCTGAAGGGAAACATGTAAAGAGCAGAGATCAAGTTATTTGCAGTCGACCGATTGGCACAACTGGTGGTTAACACCGTACCTGTAATTTTACCCCTCAGTTTCTAAATGCGCTCAGATTGCAACTTAATTAGTCTGAGCAAAATATTTAACAATAGCTTATATATACTGTGGTGTGAAAAAATGTTTGCCCTCTTCCTTTTTTCCCATTTAGATAAAACATAACAAAAGTAAACACAACATGCAGTTTGTGAATGAAGGTGTAAAACAATCTGCATCTACAACCTACAAAAGTAATTACCCCCCCTAAACCTAACGAGTGGTTGGGCCACGCTTAGCACCAACAACAGTAGTCAGATGTTTGTCATAACTGGCAATGAGTGTTTTAGAGTGGAATTTAGACCCACTCATCTTTGCAGAATTGTTGTAATTCAGCCACGCTGCAGGGTATTTTTAAGGTCGTGCCACAGCATGTCAGTCGGATTCAGGTCAGGATTTTGGATGGATGAAGAAAAACAAAATGAAGACTTTGGAGGGGTCTAGTCAGAGGTGGACTTGCTGATGTGTTTGGATCGTTATCCTGCTGTAGAGCTCAGGGTGACGAGCAGATGGTCGGACATTCTCCTTCAGGATGTTCTGGTAGACATTCATGGTTCCGTTTACCACGGCCAGTCTTCCAGGTCTCGCGGCAGCAAAACCTCCCCAGACCAGACCCCCAGGGCCATGAAGGTTTTGATTTTTTTTCCCCTTAATAATAAACGCCTTCATTTTGTGTTCACTTGTGTTAACTTTGTCTAATATTTAAGTTTGTTGGATCAGAAATGTGTATGAGAAATACACAACCCCCACCCCCCAAAAAACAGGAAATCATGCAGAACTTCAGAGAATAATTAATGTTATTGTAAATGTGATTACAAAGATTAAAATTGTCAAATGTCTTTCTTCTACTGCTGAAAAGTGAGGGAAGTAGAAACTGATGGAAAACGTTTACAGTTTACATTCATTCCTCAGTACCGACGGAGCCTGACCTGCACATAGTGGTAAAGCAGTGAGGGGAAGAGAGCATAGCAGCACTCACATACACACACATGGTGGCATGCATGCATGCACATGCAAACTCCAAAACAGAGGTGGTATTGTTTGCAGGCTGAACACGTCAAAGGCATGGAAGCGATCATCACCAGAGCTGTATTTTAAACGAAGTCAGAAGTCTTAAAAACATGTTCTGTGAACTGGCCAAAGCATGCTGGCACATACGAGCGGTGATCAGGCCTGAGAGCCCAGTAATTAGGGCTGTATCCACATGAGTCAGGTGCTCAGAGTCCCCTGTATGACCTCTGGTCTAGTATGCATGCCGTTTTCCACTTTGTCCAACGTCACATCAAACAAATGAATGACAAATGTTATAAAAACAAGAAAGGCATGCTGTCTCATCATAAAAGTTCTTTCTGTTCCTTTTTTGTTGTGTTTCTTCAAAGTATATTTCTCCCTGTGTTAACATGAAATGATGGGTCCAGGTGATCAGAAATATTCCT
This sequence comes from Mchenga conophoros, assembly GCF_057382185.1. Taxonomy (NCBI): domain Eukaryota; kingdom Metazoa; phylum Chordata; class Actinopteri; order Cichliformes; family Cichlidae; genus Mchenga; species Mchenga conophoros. Next base: position 54,732,276 of record NC_140547.1, read on the forward strand.
GCCTTAGCTTAAAAATCAGAAGGTCAAGACTAGGGTCCAGTTGTGTTTCAGAGAATAAGGTTTAAATACTATTTTGAGAAAACGATTCTATTTGGGAATTTGTGCTAATATGCAGATTACAGTTGTTGTTTCAAGATAAACTGCCATGGATACTACACCCTCACGCCTTATGTAGATGATTAGCCGTCTTGTGATAGAACATATGTCCTTTATTGCACGAGGGTGGAACCGTTGATAACCTTGCATCTGTGCATCACCAGCCATTTCAATTTGTACAAATCCACTCGTCCTATTTGTGAGGTTGACCAAATGGAGCTTTTTGCACCATCTGATTAACCACACTGTGTCTCTGTGCAAAAAGATCATTTCCTTCCTTGCTACTAAAACCGATTTCACTCACTCAGAGGGTACAGCAATATTACTTTCTATGTGTTATTTAGATTTTTTTTGTGTGCCTTGCATTTGGTTTTACTTCCCCTTCTGTCTCGTTGGTCCGGTTCAGTTCACCAGTGCATTGTTTTCCCAGCTGAGTTGCTTCTCTCTAATCACCTCCTGTGCATATTTAAGCCCTCAGTTTGACATGTTTTTCCCTCGTTTGCACCCTACTATATGTCCCGTACCTCTTCAGCTTCTGACTTTTTCCTGCTTTCTTTATGGACTTCGACTGATACAAAAAAACCCAAATCCATTTTGGTTTGTATGAGTCAGGACTGGACTAAATGTTTCACAGCCTGACTGTCAAACGCGCGAGATATAAAAAGGAGCCAGTGTGTTCGTGTCCCCGGGAATAGAGTTATGTCTGTGCATCTGTGCGTGAGTGACAGACCAGAAATTGGCCCGTGCGTAGTGCTCAAAGTACAGCTGGTCATCACTGAAAGGAGCCACGTGAATGTCTCCATAGGAGGGAAACATCACACCTGGAAATTGAGAGAAGTGGATAATAATAGAAAGGCAGAGAAAATGAATAAGTGAAAGACAAAAACGCTAACAGAGGAAGATATAGTCGCTCCTGTTCCACTGCAGAATGTGGGGGCAGGCTCAAGGTGCAGTTTCATAAAACTGCTTCAGCCAATGAGCTGCTGTCACCATAAAATCGAACCAAACCTCGTCAGCAGAGGAAATCAAGATTTCACTGCATTGCTGTTTATTACTTCCACCAATAGAGTGACAGCAGCAGTTTTCATTTGTTATTCCTCTCACGTAAAGAAAATGCACCGAGCTGAAGAGCTGAACTAATCAGTCCAGCCCTGCTCAGTACTTTTTGAGGTGCCACTTGGAACAAAGTACCTTCTTACTCAGAACAAAGAGAATTCCTGCAGTTGGAACTCAATTAAAAGGTGTTCTTTTTCTCAGTGTTTTTAATCACATCCATAGTGGCTTATACAAATGATGCCTCGTTACATTAAAACATAGTTTAACCTCAATATCTGGATTCCTACCATTGGGTTTGAGCCATCTCCTGGCAAACAAGAAGTTCTCCATGAGCCTTTCGTTAACTAACATATAACCCATGGGCTCAGAGATGATGACATCCACCATGTCAGGAAGATTGACCTGCTCCATCTCCCCCTCAAAGACCCTGATGTGCTCAGAGAGACGGTTATCCTCCACCAGGATCTGAACAGGAGACAGAAAATATCTCCTGCGTTAAACAACTCACTGTAAGACTGCACGACTATTAAAGAATATTAACTTCACTCCATAGCACCAGGACACTGTCTCACATACTATACTGTACTGTGCAACACTCTGGAAACATGTTAGCAGACGTTCCTATTTTGTCTTATGTTTGTATCCCAGTCATTATCAATCTGTTTCATAATAAGTAATCATTTTAGCCATTGTGAACCCCACTTTTTAGAGAAGTTTGTCTCCAAATAAACTTTCATGTTTATGAGAAATAGTTTTCTCAAGTTTTTAACAGGACTTTAGCTAGGGTTTATTAAACTCATTTGACTCAGGAATGGACTTTTGTAGTCTAAAGCCTGCAGTACTAAAGTACTTTAGCCTACAAGCTACAGTTGCTTGTGTGGCAAGATCTGAAAACTGCTGTTCACAAACGCTGCCCATCTAATCTGACTGAGCTGGAGCTGTTCTGCAAAGAAGAATGGGCAAAGATTTCAGTCTGTAGATGTGCAAAGCTGGTAGAGACAGACCCGAAAAGTCTGGCAGCTGGAACTGCAGCAAAAGCTGGTTCTACAAAGTATTGACTCAGGGGCTGAATAATTACGCACACCCCACTTTGCAGTTATTTATTTGTAAAACATGTTTGGAGTCATGTCTGATGTTCGTTCCACTTCTCACGTGTGCACCACTTTGTGTTGGTCTTTCACCTGGAATTATAATAAAACTGATTCATGTTTGTGGCTGTAATGTGACAAAATGTGGGAAAGTTCAAGGGGGCCGAATACTTTTGCAAACCACTGTACATGCCAATATGTAATTACCAGTCCACCTAACACGAATGTCTTCTAACTGTGGTAGGATGGCAGAATATTTGGAGCAAATCCATGCAGACACAAAGGAAGAATGCACACACAGAAAGTCTCCTGTTGTTAAAGTTTGCATTACTTATTTAACCCAAAGAGTTTTTACAAATAGCTGTTCCTGTCTGTGTTTAAAAAGCACTTTTGCATGACAGTAGTATTGTTTCAGTTACGAATGTATCATTTCCAGCACTGGTGTAAGTCTGTACTGTGTGCTTCAGCTTTCTGCAGCCCCTATCCTACTAAACTCTTGGCCACATGTTGAAGCAATCCATTAACTCCTGAGAATGCCACGCTCTGCATCTCATGTATGTGCCCTATGTGCTTGCACGCATGACTCTGGTCTCACTTAAGACTTTATCAAAGCCAAAATGCATGTAGACTGTAATCCAGGCCCTTCATGTCTTTAGCTCTTACACACCAAAACTTCAAATTATGCTTGTAGGTTAGTTAGAGAATGCTAAACAATGGCTTCATTATTGCAAGAAAGGTTTTCAAATATAAACAAAGAGTTAAACCTGCACAGTTAAGGAAAACAATATAAACGGTAAAAGAATGAACCACGCTGACCTGTGTATACTTGGCCATAGGGCTGGACTCAACAGCATACACTCTGGCAGCCCCTGCCTGCACTGCAAAAAAAGACAGAATACCAGAACCACAGCCCACATCCAGAACCACCTACAGAGACAAGAAAGCATGCAGACGCCAAGTCAAACTTCCCATAGAATAAAGACAAAGTGAAAACCTCAGACCAAAAGTGAAAAGGAAAAGAACTGAAAGTGTCACAAAGCAAAAACTGTAGACAGCTTTTCAGCAAGAGCACAAGCTTTTATATGGAAAACAATAAGAAACCAGGAAATGGGAAAACACGTTTCACAGCAGTGAAATAGGTAAACTGTACAGACCTTATAGACATAATTAAGGAACGTGCTATAACACTATCCATTCATAGAAGTGCACCTTGTCTCTGAAGTCAGCCTCATTGACTAAAATGGCTTTCTGATAGGTGGCGTTCCTCAAGTAGTCCTGAAGCAGGCTCTGCTGCTGGGTCAGACAGCTGTGGAACTGCAAACACGCAGAAGCATTAAACCATGTTCGAGTGTCAAATTTAAGGTTCGAATTCTTGGTTCGCTTACCTGGTAGCACTGTGCAGGGTTCTTTTCAATCCTTCTGTTAAACATTGTTGGTCCTCTCTCTGCATCCTTATTGCCTCCCTGATGTACTTCAATCCAACCTTTCCCCTTCTCTTCATTTTCCTCGGTCTTCAGTAATCTCTGGAAGTTCTGCATATCTAAAGAGTCAAAGACAAGTTTCTTTCAGCAGTCTACAAATCAGAACTTCTCATGGTAGGAATTATTATAGAATATACTCTACAAACCAGCTGGAGTTTTGAATTGCAGCAGAAGACTGAAGTTGTTGTTGTTGGTGACTAAGAAGGACTGACCTCCGACCTGGCAGCAGTCCATCTCCTTGGAAACAGTGAACTGGAAAACCAATGCTTCGTTGGCTGTAAACACGTTCCACACATAAAGAGGACACTTAAAAACAGTAAGATTTGTATCCACAGAGTTTTTAAGTGCCAAACGTCACCGAGATCAGCAGCTGTGAGTCATTTAAAGAACACGTCATAGCAACTGCATTGACACCAGACATGGTGCAGTATTCAGCTTCTTCAGATCATGACACCTCCCCTCTGGGACTGTACAGAAGCAGGGGCGACCTCGTGAATCAGTACCAGAGGGGAGGATGGAAGTCAACTGACTAATGTGTGGCGCAAGGTTTTGCTGGCCATTCACTGTACAAGGTCTGTGCTGGTCTTGCCTTTTCACTTGTTCACCATGAAGGCTGCTGTAAGGGCTTCTAGGTGACTCGGGATTAGGAAGAATGATTCATTAGATGAAAGCCGGAGTATGAGCAACACTGGCTGGGCCACCTACGTGAGCTTGAAAGACCCCAAAACCCATAAAGACCTCAGAAACATCACTGAGGAAAACTAAATACAAGACAGAGCGACGTATTTCCATGAAAACTTTACTTAAACAAAAAACATAAACTGCTAATGCTACCCACTCACATGCAAAGTGTTACAGCCAACGTGTGACCCACTGGGACACAAACTTCCATACAAGAGCAGTAAAGTTAGGTCAGAACTAACCACCTTCTATTGCCAGATGATATTCACTATAAATACATATATACATACTTTCAATTACTAACTGGCTTTCTGTTATTACTGCCGCTAACCACTGGTCTAAGCAAACATAGTGTGTTTGTATAGTTGTGTATGTGTTTTGCTTTTCCTTGCGTACTTACCATCCTGCACAGTTACCTGCTGAGCTTCCTGTCCTGTGGTGAGATGAAGAGTGAGTTCTTGGTCGTTTCTCTGTCCGCACACATTCATATGCTGGCCTCTGCTCACCTCTCCTTGAACCTGCTCCTCCTTCAGAAGCCAACCACAGCAAAGTGTTCAGCTCTGTCTTCCAAATCTTAAGTTTGCCTACAAGCGAACTGCATTATGTATAACTGCATTATTAGTTATGGAGCAGAATTTGCTAACTGCAGAGAAAAAACAATACCTATCTTGCACGGACAAAACTATATAAAGTTTTTGCTTTTGTTCACTGGATAAATTCTCAACACAGCAATTTCAGTGATGGGAAATGTCATGGTGGGAATTTCCACTTTCAAATTGAAGGCTGAGCTGGTCGTTCTGATGCTACTGACTTGGCCAATGCAATCCCTACAGTGAAGCATGGTGGTGCGGCATCATACTGTGGGAATGTTTGTTTTTGCTGCAAAAACAGGGAAGACTCGTCAGTGAGTGGTCCAGCCAGAACCCAGGCTTCAGTCAAATGTTCATGTGATGCCAGAGCTACAGGGACACGCCCAAAACGTACTGCAGTCCTTTGCCCTCCAGCCATCCTTTGAACAGTTTTGGGTTTAACTTGACCAAAATTCCAGATAGCTGCTGTGCTATGCACTAATTGGGCGATCGTGGCTCAAGAGTTGGGAGTTCGCCTTGTAATCGGAAGGTTGCCGGTTCGAGCCCCGACAGTCTCGGTCGTTGTGTCCTTGGGCAAGACACTTCACCCGTTGCCTACTGGTGGTGGTCAGAGGGCCCGGTGGCGCCAGTGTCCGGCAGCCTCGCCTCTGTCAGTGCGCCCCAGGGTGGCTGTGGCTACAATGTAGCTTCATCACCAGTGTGCGAATGGGTGGATGACTGGATATGTAAAGCGCTTTGGGGTCCTTAGGGACTAGTAAAGCGCTATATAAATACAGGCCATTTAATCAGCCTTTATTGATAGCTACCAGAATTTCCCACGTGTGGGACTAATAAAGGTTATCTTATCTTATCTTATCTTATCTTATGGCGTCGATCATGGCACTAACATGTGAACACGCCTCTCCTAACCCGGCCTTACAGCCCATATTGCACCAACCCCTGCTTCTCCACAGTAACACAGGCTGCCAGGCTCATTTAAACTGTAGGAATGATTTACCTGACACCGGGAAAAATACTCTGTCGACCTTACTGTTATAAAGCGACATTAATATGACAAATTAACACTACTGGAATTTTCAGGCCCTATACTGTAAATGTTCAAGTCAACAGGATGTAAGACTTATGTGCATCTGTTAGTTTAACCTTGCTTTAACAATGAACAGTTTCTTCTTCTTCAGCCTAACTGCAAAAAGGTGACAAAGCCTCTGCTGACTTTTACAGATGACTGTAGACACAAATACTTCGACGACTCTCCAGACCTCCTTTGTACATACTGATGAGGATTTGAACCAAAACTTTCACTGATTTTCATTTCAGTTCTTGTGTAATTGTTCTTCTTAACAGCTCAATAATAAATAAAAAGGCATGTTTTTTAGAATTATACACAGCTGATCCTACGTTCTCAACAGCAGCAGCCTGTTTGCTTTCACTTCCACAGCAACAGCATTCATGCAGAATTACAGCTACAGTAGCCAATGCCAGTGCATGCAAAACACTTTATTGGAGGTGAAAGAGTGCACCTCTGTCACCTCCAATATCACCTCTTTATGTGTATCCACGCATGCTTCAGCTCTCACCTTTTCCTGCAGAGTGAAGACCCTGACAGAGAAAGCCAGTGAATGATCACTTCTCGTCTCCATTTTTCAGTGTAAAAGGAAGCTGCTCTTTGGAAAGAGAGAAAAAGGGAGGAGGAGGCACAGAAGGAATGGAAGAAAGAGGGAGGAGGGATGAATGCAGGGAGTCCAGCAGGGAAAATAAATTACGTAGAAATCCAGAACTAACCAACTAACATAACATCGGAGCAGTAGCCTCGCTGGCTCAGTTGTACATTGTGGTATAGCTCCCAAAGAAAAAACGAAAGTCTGCATTTAGTATTCCAGAAGTAACTTACTGGAATACTGGAATACTGCATTCAGTATTCCAGTATCAATCGTGTATTGTAACGTCGAGGTGTTAGATCAGCGTTTCAGTCTCAGTACAGCTACACCCTGCAGCTGAGCTGGAGCACAAACAGTGTTTCAAAGAGAAGAATTGTTTTCTCACACTGGTGTTAACATTAGGTCAGTGGAACTTTACATTATCGACAGGTTCAGAAGTGGATTATTTGCTGTTTGTTCTTGTATTTGGATCGATACTTGATACGTTTAAGATTTGGACAAACGCGCACTGAAAGTGTATTTGTGCTCTGCTCTTTAAAATTCTGTTGACATGAATCATTACTGTTGCATCTTTATAAAACAAACAAATATGATTTATGGTGACTTGACAATAGTGAAAATAGTCTTCTTACATTTTTAAATTAATCAAATAAACTGTTAAAACTCTTTATTAGTATGATTAAAATTATTATGTTGATGTGTTTGTGACATTTTCATTGACTAATCACAGTGTAAGTAAATCCTGGTCTTCTCACTCAGAGTACAAATGTTGGTGTAAAACTACTCTCTGGGACCTGATAGTTTTATAATTTATCGTGAGCAGATGTAGTTTTTTTTACAGTGCTTGCAAAGAATAAACTATTTAATTAATTAGCCCAGTGTCATTTGGGGACGATATAAACCATTAAAATCTTGATACTTGCACAATATCAACAATATCCAAAGACCTTACTCTGAAACACCAAAGGTTTTGTACAGAAGTTACTCAGACATGTTCAATTCACTTCAATTCAATTTACACAGTGCCAAATCACAACAACAGTCACCTCAAGGCGCTTTATATTGTAAGGTAGATCCTACATTAATAGATACAGAGAAAAACCCAACAATCATATGACCCCCTGTGAGCAGCACTTTGGTGACAGTGGGAAGGAAAAACTCCCTTTTAACAGGAAGAAACCTCCAGCAGAACCAGGCTCAGGGAGGGGCGGGGCCATCTGCTGTGATTGGTTGGGGTGAGAGAAGGAAGACAGGATAAAGACATGCTGTGGAAGAGAGACAGAGGTTAATAACAGATATGATTCAATGCAGAGAGGTCTGTTAACACATAGTGAGTGAAGAAAGGCGACTGGAAAGGAAAGAGCCAGTGCATCATGGGAATCCCCGGCAGCCTACGTCTATTGCAGCATAACTAAGGGAGGATTCAGGGTCACCTGGTCCAGCCCTAACTATATGCTTTAGCAAAAAGGAAAGTTTGAAGCCTAATCTTAAAAGTAGAGATAGTGTCTGTCTCCTGAATCCAAACTGGAAGCTGGTTCCACAGAAGAGGGGCCTGAAAACTGAAGGCTCTGCCTCCCATTCTACTTTTAAATACTCTAGGAACAACAAGTAGGCCTGCAGTGTGAGAGCGAAGTGCTCTAATAGGATGATGTGGTACATGTGATTTCACATATTTGACAGATATTTTCCAGAAGCGTTTTGAATTCATCTATACAGCCTCTCTGGATTTCCGGTTCGTGAACAGACTACACCCTCTCAAACTAGGCCACACACTGTGTTGCCATCAGGTGTTCGATTTTAATCTGAATATAACTGATGCCTGCTTATCAGACAGCTTCCCTGTCATTTGTATGCACTGCTCCATGTTTCCTGTATCTAACACTGAATTGGACACATTACGCTGATCAGGTTGTATTAATTCCTCTACTGCTAAGAATTTTGGTGAGGCTTTTGAAAGCACCTGCCTCCAGCTCCCTCGCCTTATCAACTTATTTAGCACCACTTGCGCCACAGTTATCGAAACCATTGCTCCGTATAAACTGAGTAAACCCAGGCCTAAAAAGTCACCCTGGATCAGTGACACTGCTGGAGCTCTCAGGACAGATTGTATAAAACCAGAGAGACAGTGAAGGAGGAGCAAGTTTCAAGCTCTGTTTTTAATTTTGTAAAATAACCCAGAAGAAATCTGTAAATCTGCTGTTGTAAATATTTCTTTTACAAAATCACAAAAACCTCCAATAATCCCATTATGAGGATTTTGTTCTCCACCACCAACTCTGTTATCTCCTCCAGTGCCTTTTTAGGATGCCTCTGCTAGTAAAGTTCAGAATATTAGGAGTAGTATTACTACCTCCCCTCACATTTTAACTGATTCTTTCTTCTGATCTGTTTTCAAACCACACTATCCCATCCTTCTTTCATTAAATCCACAACCCATCCACTAGACACTGGTCCAAGCATTCTCTCAATCATCAACAGTTCTGTCTTTCAGTACTGGTTCAGCTCTCTTCAAGCAGGCAGTTGGACCTCTGATGAAGAACAATAACCTAGAACCCACCTTACCAAAAAACTACTGACCAACCTACAAACTTCCAATCCTCTCAAAAGTCTCAAAAGGTGAGTTTCGGATAGTGACGGCCAAATGACACTTTCTGAAGCACTGAAGCTTGTATTGAAAAAGGTTCATTGATCAAAGCTTTTCAATACAGTCTTTGGTGACATCTGGTGGCCAGAAATATGAAGAGCAGCTTGAATCTACAAATTAAAAGGAACTGCTTCATTATGATTGCCCACTCTACCAAGTTTCTGCCCACCAGCTTCAGTTTAACATCATGTGACATATCCATGCTGTGTTCTTCCTTTTCTTGTCACTTCTTTTTATGACACATGAAGCTTCAACTTCAAACAGACCATCATTAGTATCAAGGCAACCTGCAGCATAGAATAGAAACCACAACGGTCTTGTACAACGCCTGCACTTCAGTGCTGGTGTCAGCGGCACAGCACTACACTGGCTCACCTCATACCTCAACAACAGATTCGTCTCTGTCAGCAGTGCAAACTATTCTTCTTCGATAGCGGCACTGCCACCGTCACACTGCCACCACCATATTTTAATGTTGTTGTTGTTGGTGCTCAGTCTCTTTCTCATGAACACTGACCTTAATTGGCACAGATGAGGCCTGCGGTTCTTGGGATGTTGTTCTGGGGTCTTTTGTGACCTCTTGGAGGACTCGTCACTGCGGTCTTGGGGTAATTAGTCGGCCTGCCACTCCTGAGAAGGTTCACTAGTTCATGAATTACACGACTGTAATTCATTATTATCAGGAAGTCCTACAAACTCCCTGAAAGCCTTCAGCTAATCCAAAATGCTGCAGCAAGAGTCCTGACAGGGACTAGAACGAGAGAGCAGATTTCTCCTGTTTTGGCTTCCTGTTAAATCCAGAATTCAAAATCCTGCTCCTCACATACAAGGTCTTAAATAATCAGGCCCCATCTTATCTTAATGACCTTATAGTACCATATCACCCTATTAGAGCACTTTGCTCTCACACTGCAGGCCTACTTGTTGTTCCTAGAGTATTTAAAAGTAGAATGGGAGGCAGAGCCTTCAGTTTTCAGGCCCCTCTTCTGTGGAACCAGCTTTCCAGCTAAGATTCAGGCTCAATCAGGTGACGCTGAATCCCTGAGGCTGTTGGGGATTCCCATGATGCACTGGGTGTTTCTTCTTCACTCACTATGTGTTAACAGACCTCTCTGAATTGAATCATACCTGTTATTAACCTCTGTCTCTCTTCCACAGCATGTCTTTATCCTGTCTTCCTTCTCTCACACCAGCCAATCACAGCAGATGGCCCCGCCCCTCCCTGAGCCTGGTTCTGCTGGAGGTTTCTTCCTGTTAAAAGGGAGTTTTTCCTTCCCACTGTCACCAAAGTGCTGCTCATAGGGGGTCATATGATTGTTGGGTTTTTCTCTGTATGTTTTATTGTAGGGTCGACCTTACAGTATAAAGCACCTTGAGGCGACTGTTGTTGTGATTTGGCATTTTATAAATAAAATTGAATTGAAAAGAACCAAATAGGGGCTGTGGCCCCCCCACACTCCCTAGCAGATCGTTACATGGAGAAACCTTTGGAATACAAGCGCGCTGATCCACACAGGTATGCACACGGGTGTTCACTGCTCGTAGACCCAAATTACACCTTTCTTGGCTGCTACTTCGAAGCACATCTGTCCTGCGTGCTGCACAACAACATTGAATATTTAGTATTTACTGCTGTTTACACTTAGCTAGATTAATGCGATGGTGTTGTGTTTAGTATGTTGCTTTGTTTTTTTTTTGGTCTTTTTTTGCTTGTTTTCTATTCTTCTCTCAACAGGTGATCCAGGAGATTTTTATTTTTTTTCTCCCCCCCTTTCTCACTGTCCCTCTCCCCTTCTGTTTTTCCTTTCCTTCCTCTTTCTTTCTCCCTTTCCTATCTCTCACTCATGTCTGTCCCGTCTGTAACATCTGAAAATAAAATATAATAAACAATAAAAACAAAGATCGACCAAATGGAACAATACGGCAATGCCACGATGATCCATTTGGCAAAGTAAATCCATTGGGTATCCTTGTTGGTCTTCAGACAACAATTCTGACGGCTAAAGAACCAAATGGGACAGGCGAGAAAAAAAAAAAAGAAAAAAAAAGAAAAAGAAAAAAGAACCAAATAGATGCCACTCATAAGAATGATTCCATTAGCATTTGTCACAAAAACGTTTCATCTATGGCGCTGTTCTACTGTACCTGAGCACTCACAGTGCTTTATACAACATTCCTCATTCACCCGTTCACACAAGCACTTTTAAAAAAATGCTTTTTCTATCTAACATTCACACACATTCATACTCTGATGTATGAATTGGGATTAGTATCTCGCACAAGGATATTTGAGATGCAGAATGGAGCATCCACAGATCGAAGCAATGACCTGCATTTGGTGAACTTTTGTCTGTTTTGTTTTAAATGCCTTTGTATTTTTGTGCGAAGACCTTTGTGATGTTTGTCTTGAAAGGTGCTATATAAATAAAATTTTAGTAATGTTACTGATCTACCACCTGAGCTAAAAAAGCCAAAGAGTTGATTCTGTTCATGTGGAAGTTTTCAGTGGGAGAAACGTTTCGTCACTCATCCAAGTGACGTCTTCAGTCTGAAGAAGTAAATAAGGGGAGACAGCTGGATCAAAGAAAGGCCTTTTAAAGGAATGGTTTAATAACGTCGAACGCATGCGGTGTCTGTTAGTAAAGAAAGCATTAATCAAAGCTAAAATGTCTTTGAGAAGTGTTGAACGAATGGAGTCTAGAAGGCTCATTAATGGTTTAGAGGAAGAGATCACTGAAGTTAACACAACAGAGTGAGGACACTTCTTTTTGTGATTCTAGTCTGTGGAAGGCTTTCGAACTGTGTTTATTTACACTGTCAAAACGTCCAGCCCACTGTGACCAAAATATTACAAAATTCACATACAGGAAAAACACAAACCTCATTCAAATGACTTCAACCAGGAGTCCTTAAAACAGTTCAGAAATATACTCAAACTTATGTGTGTAATACAGACATATACTCTTATATAGGACAATGACACAGATGGAATTAGATGGTGAAATATTTATTCACGGTAACTTATTACTTATTTCAAAAATAATAAAATTCTAGTAAAAAAGTAGCCAAACCACCACACTGTCCAATTGTGTCTAAATGAAAGGGAAACAAAATACCCGGACTAAAGGTGCAGTTACAGCCCGTTAAGATGCTCGACTGGCAAAGACAGACACGTTTTCATTTTTAGATTCTTTCAGTATCACAAAGTGTCACGTGGCCCTAAAGTTCCATTTACAGGTTGAAACAAACAAATGTGTTGTGATTCCATTTATACAGAGTTAAACTGGGATATATAGCATCAGTCCAGTTCTGAAATGTTCATGTAGAGGTGACAGTCCTGTGTTATGCATTAGCTACACAGATTTGAGACACAGCGTTCGAACATCTGCAGCTGAGCACTATATAGCAGAAAAAGCTAAGCTAGTCTTATAAAAACTTCAGAAAAGCAGACATATTAAAGATAGCCAGTGCTGCACCTCAGCCTCATAGTAGATACACTTATGGTATCAATGTGAAACAAGCCATCTTCGTTCAGTCAGTCAATACTTCGTTGTCCCCAACGTCTGCCAGCCCATACTGGCAGGGTGACAATGACGCCGCGTTCACGGCTGCAACATTTTGGAAATCAAACAACAATTAGTTGGAAATTGCTGTAATCCTACTGATGCAACAGCAACACAGCAGTTAGTACATCTTTGAAAGCACACAGTCAAACATGCACACAACAGGGCCCTGTACTACGAAGCAAGTCCAGTATATCCCATCCTTTATTCTCTTACTGGAATATCTGAAATCAGGATAAAACCTCCCATCGCTGGTCAACCCGGGATTTCTCTGCACTATCACATGAAAGGGATGGTGTTGCCTGGTCAAACATGGTACGTAAACAGCCAGCAGAGCAGCAGATTTTACAGTGCTACCCCTCAGCCTCCTATGGTATTAATTTCAAAAACCTATGTCGCCTCATTCTTGAGTTATCGCTTCACAAACTTGGGCCTGTCGGCAGGGTGACCACAGTCCCCATCAGTCTGATACGGCTGAGAGTTAAGAAGGAAGATAAAAATATGAGAAGTTAAACACATGCAGTAACAGAGGTGCTGTACACTGCTTTAGTATTAAAATTATATGAAGTTTAGCCGATTTGAAACCAGGAAGCAAAGCTGCCAAAACTGCTGACTGTGTAACTTATCAAACTTCTCAATATCACAACTCTATCATTAAGACATCAGAGGATCTGATGGACTATAATGTAATGAAATGTCTGTTTGAAAGAGTTTTTATTGTATCAGCTGCAGCCTGACAGTGAATAAATACAAGAGCAGAATTCATTTGATACAAACTGAGCAAGTACAACAAGGAGCTCTGTTTTGGGACCATACACTAATCCTCACAGAACTGAAACGGTTTAATTGCAGCGAACATGTAGACTTCACACACTAAAAATAATTTAGACCCTCCCAGTATCCACACACAGAGGTCTGAGGGACCGCACAGACTGGTACGTAGGTGGTGATCTGCGATCTCTATCATAACCTCTTTTTATAAGAGGTTAGTTACCATGGGTACATGAGTGATATATACCACGTCTTACTGCACCATCTAAGTAAAGAAAATCCAGGGTTAACCCTGAGATGACCTGGATAAGACCATTTTTATCTTGACCATCCTGCTTCATAGTAGAAGCCATAGGACATGAGCTGGATGTGCCACAAGTACAAAACAGGCCCCAAAATAACCGGCAGCGTGTTTGGGGCTTGAGTCACTGGTTGAACAGCAGCGCTCGCACACATTGGCAGAAAGACATTTTTCAGAACACTATTTAACCCCCACATGGCAGAAAGTGTCATCTGTTTTTTTAAAGCACGGCATGGTCAGGGACACGAACAGGTAAGTGTGCGTTCTAAAGTAACAGATAAACATTGGTTGGACTTTAAGCCAAAGAGTAAACGGCCGTCCACGCAGGATGTGATCACGGTGTATCGCTGTGTTGTTGAGTCAGCGGCCTGCAGACATTCAGGTTCTCGAGGGTTAACTCCAAACTTCATGCCACCAGCAGCCATCTTGATAGTTGTTGCCTGAAGGTCTCCGTCACTACAAATCACTTCCTATGTGGGTGCCTTTAATAACAGCTGTTTGCTATGAGACAACCAAAACACACACAGAATGCAGCAAACTTCAAACACTACTTTGAAGAGAATTCCAGGAAAACTGCTTTTTTTGGGAAACTGAGTCGCAGCAAAGACAGCAGGAGGCCAGCTTTGTTTAGGCCAAGCAGATACATCAGACAACAGTGCAGAGCAATGGACACTGTCATGACTTCATGCTAGTGAGCACACAAGCCACTAAAATGTGAAAAAGCTGAAGCGGGTTGCTTCACACCTTAATAACAGACAAATGGAGCACCAGAGCAGATATCAACAGTCGTACACAGTAAGTCAATTTAAACCCTTTCCCGCTTCGGTCTGTCGAACACGACACAAATGCAGCATGCAATTCTAGTCATTTGCTTCAGCTGGATATTGCAGCACCCACAGACGCCTTCTCACAGTTTTATCCAAATCTCTGCGAGCGTGTTCAGCTGCTGATCGACGCTGACACAGTACAGATTCCCTGTCAGCACCGCTCACTGCTCAACTCTAGGTGTGTAGTCAGGCCGTCGAGTCTGAATGATCTTTGGTCGTGGTGGGCGGGGCTTGTCATCCTGGTCGCTGTCATCGGGTGCGGAGCTGTCACCGCGTTCGTCGTCGCACACATGGACGACCACGCTGGGAGTGGTTGGTGTTGCTGTGTGAAGCTCGTACTTCCCCCCTAAGAATAAAACAAAAAAAGGTCAAATTGGAGGACGTTTCCCACAGGGCGTGCTACAATGTACCAAGTCACTGTGCAGCGATGAGGTTTCCCTCTTCAGCGATAGAGATAATGCAAAATGGAGAACAAAGCTGTCACGATCCTGACGACCTGATGATCTCAGTTTTAGATGTCAATGAGGTCTGACATCAGCTGGCAATTTCAAATGTATCAA
This sequence comes from Mchenga conophoros, assembly GCF_057382185.1. Taxonomy (NCBI): domain Eukaryota; kingdom Metazoa; phylum Chordata; class Actinopteri; order Cichliformes; family Cichlidae; genus Mchenga; species Mchenga conophoros. The sequence goes on from NC_140547.1 coordinate 54,747,592, forward strand.
AGAACTATTTTAATCATTCAATTTTAGGAAACATTGCTTTTATACATCTGGAGGCAGAATCTAGATGCTTTAGCCACATCAGCCGACACCAACTCCTAACCCATACTACCTTTTACTTCTTCTAACTTTGACATTGGTGGTGTGAACATAGCATCAGCATGTGGAGCTGCAACAGGTCTAAATAGTTTTAACAGTCAAATAGTCAAATTTAAAGTAATAGGGAACAGCTTTACTAAGTGACAAACGTGTTTCGGGGTGTGGCCTTCATCGGGGTCATTGAAGGCCACACGCCAAAGCGTGTTGGTCACTTAGTAAAGCCGCCCCTATCCAGTCTTTAAGTCTGACGTCATTAGCCGTTCCCGGGCCTAAACTCTGCTGCAGGTCCCAAAGTCACATGATCACTGCGGCATTACTGAGAGTTAAAAACTGTCTAAATTCTTTCATCTGTAATAAAATGATCAGCGTTGCTGCTTTACCAGGTGTAACAATTAAGTTTAACATCCAGGCATCCATGAAAACAGGATTTATTACATTTAACAGAGTTAGAAGTTAACAGGAAGTTAGCTTGCTAGCTTCCACCTAAACATGATGTAGCATGTTCTGACTGAGAGATTTCTGAAAAATTCAAACGTACAGCTCTGCTATCACTTCCAACATAAATCAAGACAAAACTAAACAGCAGTGACGTTTGTAGGGTTACTGAAGTTGGGCTAGCTGCTATATAATGATGTGCTACGTGATCGCTAGCGACACAGCTATGTTAGCATAGCATAAACACGGTGAAGCTGGAGGATGAACGCTAACTTTTTTGCTACTTGATAAAAGTTAACGTGAGGGTTCCTGATGGTTAGAGACAAATGCAATCACATAGCAGGATTCTGTAAACGGACCAAACTTCAGTCAGGAGAACAACTGAGATAATCCATCCACAATACCAGGTTAGTCACTAATATACTGCTGCATGCGCTGGGCTGTAGTTACATCGTAAGGTTTTAAAAACAGAGCTTTAACATGATTAGCGGTAATAAAAACCGAGAGGCCGACAGTGATCACTGACTGTTTGTAAGGGCTTGTAGATTACATAGAACAAGACACAAAGCATTAAAACAAGTTAAAAACACAACAGCCTTAGTGAACACAGCAGTTTGGAAGCAGGATTCGTCACGTCATCACTTAAAGACCGGATTACTTTAAGTGTTGCTGGAGTCTTCGGGTCATCAGATCTTTGTCTTCTCCATGCACCTTGGAAGAAGGTGAAGTTGTGCCAGAAACATTTGTTGGTTTCTAATCCTCACTGCTTTTAAATGTGCTGTGTGTCTATGCTAGCAGATGTGCATGAAGTGTGGGTTTCCCATCACTTCCCTGAGCTCAGTGTCACCCATGTCTCTCGAGGAGCCATTCGCCTGTACGGCTATACAAAGCTGTGTTGCCAGACTTTCACTAACACATCATCATCATCATCATCATAATAATAATAATAATAATATAACAACAATAACAACAACAACAACAATAATGGATTGTGTGACATGCACAAGACTTGTAAGCATTAATTTATAGAACCTCCCCCACATTTCATGAAAGTTTGACCTTGAAGAAGAGGTCAGAGGTCAAAAGTAACGTGATATTTAGAATCCCTATATGTATTCAATAGAAACAAGAGCAGTAAGAAACATAATAAAGTTGTATAGTGCCATTTAAAACTGACTTTTACCTTCAGATCTTTCTATTGCCCATGAAAAAGAGGTCAGTGGTCAAATGTGACATATTTTAAATCTTTTAAATCTTATCTGCAATACCTTCTATATGTTCACAATACACTGTTTGTAATAATGATAGGTTTCTAAGCCTTTTAGTCAATTATTGACCAATTATCATGAAACTGACCTTGAAGATCTCAGTGTGAATGGTTTGTATCATAATTCAGGGCTCAGCTTCCTGAGTATCTGGAATCTAGTATGCACTGTTGCTCTATTTACGTGATGTCATCTCGATCCCGGCCTAGGACATCTTTTCTCTAAGGAGATTGTTTTGTTGTACATGGTCCCTGTTAAATAAAGTGGAAATGAAAATGAAACACTGCAATGAGCACCTACCATAGCGCAGCTCCTTAAGTGCAATAGATGGTTCTTTTGTCCTTTTTAAATCTCATTTTATAGTTTTTCTCTTTATTATTTCTGTTCTTTTCAGTGCAGCAGGGACAGCACTTAATTTTGTTGTACTTGTTTCCGTGACAGTAACGACGCTCTGATCGCGGTGTTGGGTTTTCCCTCTAACCACCACACCTGTCTGCAGTTCTGCTGGCAGTCATTGCTACCTGGCTCCTGACTTTGAGTTGTAGGCGTTGATGTCAATATCAGTGTGGAGACAAGCTCACACACTTTGCACTTGTAATCAGTTGTGATGAATTTATCGAGAATTAAATGAAGGAAGACAAAAAGATTAAAAGAAGAGGAACAGCGTTTTAAATCATGTACCACTCAGCTTCGTTCCAAGCCTGTAAAGAGCCTTCAGTTTGCATTTGAGGCTGCAGGAAGTGTCGATTGTGTTTTACAAACCTGTCACACATTCACACACGGATGGAAAACACAAATCATAATGTGTTGTATACCTGGCCCCAGTTTAGAGATGGCACAAAGCAGGTCATAGTTGATGACCGGTGTGGCGTCCTGAGACTGTTCCCAGCCGACTGGAGGGGAAGCAGGAGGCGAGATCAGGAACTGCTTCTCTGGCTTGGGAGGCTCCAGCCGAGGACTCCCTATGTGCACAGACTACACAGTGCAAAGGCAGGGCAGCACTTTATAATAACCAGCAATATATCACAGGTTTACTGAGACTGTAGCATCATATAGAAAGAAATGGATTGATGATTATGTTTCTGTCACCTACCTACCCAGCTAACTAATGCACTGATATTTATACAGTGCTTCTATAGTCGTACCACTGAAGCCACACAGTCACATTAAACTGTAGATTCAGTGATTTATTGGATATTTTTTCCTGTGTATTTCACCAACTTTAACTACAGTGAGAAAATTATTTATTCAATCCTCCTCTGACTTTGTAAGTTTGCTTAAAAACAAATGAACAGTTTCTCATTTTTAGGGTAGTTTCATTCTAGTAGAAGAAGAAAAAACGTTGCAAAGGTTCTACGTTGATTTGCATGTAACTGTCATCGTCCCACTGCTCCAGTGAGAGTACCACCCAAAGTCCCCACAGCAAACATGGAGGTGGAAATCCTATGCTTCTGGGATCCGCCCTACTGTGAAGTGGAACGTCTAATCACTGCCCACTGCGTCATTCACCACAGGGCATTGTGCACCGGTCGCAGCAGATGGCCCCGCCCCTCCCTGAGCCTGGTTCTGCTGGAGGTTTCTTCCTGTTAAAAGGGAGTTTTTCCTTCCCACTGTCGCCAAAGTGCTGCTCATAGGGGGTCATATGATTGTTGGGTTTTTCTCTGCATGTGTTATTGTAGGGTCGACCTTACAGTATAAAGCACCTTGAGGCGACTGTTGTTGTGATTTGGCGCTGTGTACATAAAACTGAACTGAAATGTTTATTATTTTGTAGCATTAGAAAGGATGAATTAATCAGCTAGCTGACATAAAGCAAGCTAACAACATTGTTTAGGTAGACAGAATGTAACACTTATAAACTACACTAAGTTATTCTATTCTTATATACATATACAGAGCAGCAGCTCCATTCATATTAAACTGAAGCTAACATGTCAAATTTAGTCTGGAGGATACTGACCGGTGTCACAATAAGTGAAAGTATGCACATCTCTATAAGAGAAGAACGAACACTGCTATAACACACAAGCTAATGTTCTTCCACAATGTACAAGCTGTTTTTTAGTTATTATTTCAATTTTCATTTATTATTCCAAACTCTGGGACAACCATAGATGACATTCAGAAAGTGAATCAAGAGCTCCGCCTGGTTTAGCGCGTTGAAGGTCTGAACAAGTTACATTCATGTGTCTGATAGATCTCAGCCTACAGATATTACCTGAGCGAAGTAAAGTCTCATTTCTTTGCCGTTGAAGTCCGTCTTATGTAGTCGGAGTCTCGCCTCCGCTGCAGCCAGAGCATCTCTGAAACTGATCCTGATCCGCCGAAACGACTTGAAGTACTGGAACTGCACCTCCGAGTCGAATGAACGGAACAAGGCCTCAAAGCCAGCCTGGAAACACAGAGGAAGCAGACAGCAGGAGGAGACTGAAGTAATGACTGAGATCTCTGAACCATCTTACAGACTTCAACTCCGTTCAGCCCATTTAGCACTTTCTTCACTTTCTTCACTAAAAATATTGAGCAAGAGCCAGTTTGAAGATTCTATGAATAAAGGCACAGACATCTGATCATGCAGACACACTGAAATGATCGATATTACCTAAACGCCTACAGATTAGCACACATTAGTGCAGATGTAGGATTCATCTTTTTCTTAACACTGTTTTATTATCGAGTTGCACCAACAGCTTAAGGAAACTATGTTAAAAAGCACGGCCATGCTGCAAAATCCTCATTACTGTGTTTTACAGTCAGTCTTGGCTGTCATTACACCATCTAACAGTCGAGTTGCTGCATTACTACTGAAAGACCGTTTTTAGAGGGTAGTTGAGCTGGATGCTTGGGTTGATTCAGCTGTAAAATCACGTTTAAGCAGACCTCTCAATAGCTACATTACATGATGAACTGCACATAAAACCTATATACAGTCAACACAAAATGCAGTTGGAAGCTGCTGGTCGAGCCTGGAAGCCAGTAAAGATGTCTCAGGATGCACACAGGGTCAGCTGCAGTCAAATTCCAGGAAATCCTTTAGTGACACCGTACTGTTACCTGCACCTCAGAGTGGTGGAATAATTCCCGGCTGGTCACCGAGGCCACCAGGCAGAACCGGTTACATTTAGTGGTCTTAATGTGCATGACAGGCGACCCGCCGATCCGCAACCTTTTCCACCTGATAACTGAGTTCAGGGTGCGATGCAATGCTGTAACAGTCAATGAAGTTGAGGAAGAGGAGGGACGAGGTTGGAGGACTGTTGCTTTCCCCAGGGTGACGGACGAGCAGAGACAACGGGATGTTCCAAACAGGACCGTGGTCGGGTTCTTCCCCAGCACTGGCTTCACATGCGCAGCAGCAGTTTTTCTCCTTCGGTGCCCACAGTACATCAAGTCCACAACGTTAGAGAGGCAGTGCGGCACATTCCAAGATTATGAAACGAGAATCTAAAGTTAGAAATTGAAAACAACATCTAACATTTGCTAATCTGCGTTTTCTTCTGCTACAGCTTGTTCCTGTCTCGCTCAGCAGCAGACTGAAAACTCAAGGAATTTTCCAGAGATTTGGGTGTGGAGAGCTGAAAATGTCACTCACACTTTAATCTCTCTCTCTCTCCCAGATCCAAAGCCACTTAAATGAGGCCCTGCCAGCCTATGACGCATTAGCCACAGTCCCCTCCTCTCTTTTTCCTGGTCTCATTCACTGCAGGCCAATCATCGGTGGAAGGAGGAGGGAAATCTATTTTCTTCTCTCTTCCTATTCCTCCACTGACAGATACAACACTGACTAATCATACAGAATGAAGGGCAGTGACTGCGTCTGTGCGAGAGAGTGGGAGACAGAGCTGACATCACTGCCTCCTGATGCTGTTTCTTAGTGGAAACTATGACAGGGAGCCTCACTTTGGATTCCACACGCAGAACAAAAACATACATTCATATCTTTTCTTTGTATATATGACTGAAAGACAGAGAAATGACACAGGTAGCTGGGAGACTGACGCCCAAAGTAAAAAATAAAAGGGGTGAAGGAAGAGTAGAAAGACAGGACGAGTGAGAAGCATGAAGGGATCCAGAGGCAGGTTGATAACATGCTTCTGTGAGGCATTAATAGCAGAGAGCTTAAAGCTTCACACAATGACAGACAACACTGTGACTGCTCATACAGTCAACATCATCATCTTTATTGATAAAGCACTTTAAAACAACCAAAGTGCCGTACACTGGAACTGAATAATACAGTTACATAAGATATCAATTAAAGCCAAATAAAAGAAAAAGTATAATCTTTAATTAGTTAGATATTAACTAATTTAATTACAAGAAGAACTACGTCTCTCTGAGGCCGAAAGCCAAAGACTAAACATGACGGCTGACATATACAACATACATGACTTTTCATTTCATTGAGGGGGAAAAAAGTCACAATATTTACAAAGATCACCAAGAAGCACTTAGAGTGCAGATGTCTGCTAAATCAAATGACTGACCTTGAAGGAGAGGTCAGAGGTCGATGTTTTGAACAATGACCTTGGAGACTTTGGTAGATCTGAGCCAAATTTGAATGGATTGTTAAGACTCTGAAAAATCAAGTTTACAGACACCATGAAGCTACCAGCAGATTACTCCAACCTGGATGTTCCAAGCTGAGTAAGCACACGTTTCATTTACGCTGTACAAAGCTAGTAACACACTGATAATATTCACGGGGAACTCAGTGGGACTGTAAAAACAACACTGGACGCCAACTGAATGTTCTTGCTGCTGTTAGACCTCAATCCCCTGATCATCACCGACATCTGTCACACATCTGTCACACTTGGGGTGGCTGCAGCTAGGTAGAGCAGGTCATCTACTGATCGGGCGGTTGGTGGTTCAATCCCTGGCTCCTCCAGTCTGCATGCCAAATATCCTTGAGCAAGACACTAACCCCAAGTTGTTCTCCGGTGCATCAGAGTATGAAAGTGTGTCAAGCTTAATTAGGTTACTTGGGTAAGTCTAAATTGCCCATAGGTGTGAACCTGAGTGTGAATGGTTGTCTGTTAGCCCTGCGACAGCCTGGAGACCTGTCCAGGGTGGACCCTGCCTCCTGCCCTATGGTAGCTGGGAAAGGCTCTAGCTGCCCTGCGACCCCGACAGAATGGATGGATGTTGTATAAAGCACTTTGAGAGTAGAAAAGCACTATAAGAATCAGTCCATTTACCATTTAACAGTGGACATGGCTACAAATTTTGCAGTGGAGCAACCATCAGCCAACTACTGTACATGGGTGACAAGCTATAAGCCAGGACACAGACTCACTGATCCACATCACCAGGATGTACAGTGAAGGCATCAGGATGTTATTCAGACTGGATAAGTACAGTCGAATGGCTGCAAAGACAGGCAAGCTCATCCGCACTGAAGGGGTGGAGGAACAACAGCAGATGTAGTACAAAAGCTACACGTACCTGGATATCCCACAGGCCAGTGGGAACATGATGACTATGCACAAAGGTCAGCCACAGTCAGGTACAGCCAGAAGGAAAAGCAGGTGCTGACAAGCCAGCTGAATGGTACGAATAAGCTCCAAGCTGTAAATGCATATGTCCAGTGTAGACGGTCAGAAAACGACTACAAGAAGACAGGACCAACTTCACCCCCGATCAGACCTGCACACTGTTAGACCTCTGCCTCACCACCACATACTTCAAATACAACGAAGGCTTTTACAGACAAAAACATGGCTGTGCCATGGACTCCCCCGTGTCACCTATTGTAGCCAACCTTTACATGGAGGAAGTGGAAAGGAAGGCTCTTGGCTCTTTCAAAGTAAGAGTACCCAGCCACTGGTACAGATATGTGGATGACACCTGGGTCAAAATCAAGACACAAGAAGTGGAATCCTTCACCGCGCACATTAACGCTGTGGATAAAAACATCAAGTTCACCAGGGAAGACACAAAGGACGACTGTTTGCCTTTCCTGGACTGCGCCGTGCACATTGAAGAGAACGGCAACCTCAACATCGAAGTTTACCGGAAGCCCACACACGGACCAGTACCTCCTCTTTGACTCCCATCACCCTCTGGAACACAAACTTGGAGTAATCAGGACCCTACACCACCGGGCAGAACATGTTCCCTCTAAGCCTGAAGGAAAAAAGAAGGAACACACACATGTAAAGGAAGCACTCAAAACGTGTGGTTATCTTAGGGCTGTGCGATATGACCAACATCTCATATCCTGATATCAGACATCTATCGTCCGATAACGATATAAATCACAGAAATGTAACATTTTTGTAAATTCTGTGAATCTCGAGCAGCTCGACTTGCGTGAAGTGTTTCCAGCTGCGCGTCGTGTAGCTGGAGTCGAGTGTTTTAACTGATGCATGAAACGATACATTTTTAGACATAAGTTGTAACGGCGCCGTCTTCTTTGTGAGTATTTATTACACGGCGTGCTGCGGGGAAAAGCCTGTTCTAACGTTTGAGTCTAAGCTTTATTTTTTAGCACCTGGCGGCTCTTTTTTACTTCTCATCTGTAAATAATCTGCTCTGTCACGTGATTCAGTTTATTTTGAAAAGTCTCAACAGGATCTTGAGCTTTATTGTGAAAGATTTATGTGGAACATAAACAAGCGGACACGCGATGGTTTTACCGTCGTTGTTGCTAACGACGACGCATAAAAACAGGTGCTTGTCCGTCTGTAGTGTGGTTATATTAAATATAAGAGAAAGAGATAACTTTAAGAAATTAATATAGCCGCTACAGTGACCATCAGAACCATGAACAAATATTGCCGTAAACAGTTTATTTTGCGACACCACGAAACAAACGATAGCGTAAAATGAAACGCTTTTATATCGTCATCCGATATATACGGTTATATCGAACAGCCCTAGGTTATCCTAACTGGGCGTTCTTAAAGTCAGCAAAGAGGCAGAGAAAAGAAGATCAGACACCAGCGAGGGAGGATAAGAAGGACAGATGCAACAACATTGTCATCCCCTATGTAGCCGGTGTATCAGAAAAACTCAGGAGGGTTTTCTCCAAGCACGACATCCCGGTGTACTTCAGACCCAGCAACATGCTCAGACAGAAACTGGTTCATCACAAAGACAAAACGCCAAAACACAGACTTAACAATGTGGTGTATGCTGTACAGTGCAGCGAGGAATGCCCAGACCTCTACATTGGAGAGACCAAACAGCCACTTCACAAGCGCATGGCACAACACAGAAGAGCCACCTCCACAGGACAAGACTCAGCAGTCCATCTGCATCTAAAGGTCAAAGGTCACTCTTTGAGGATGCCAATGTTCACATTTTGGACAGAGAGGACAGATGGTTTGAAAGAGGAGTGAAAGAAGCATCTATGTCCACTGTGAGCGACCATCTTTGAACAGAGGCGGGGTTTACGACACCAACTGTCTGCCATCTATAATCCAGTTTTGAGATCCTTCCCAGACGCCTTAACGCCCACTCACATCCTGGGCCATCTGACCTCAGGAATTCGCATGATAGGGTGGGGCCAGGTTTCACAATGAGCTCACCCGAAACTCTGGCTGATTGGGACCCACACCCAGTTTCACACCTTGGCTCAGGCGATTAGAGGATCATCAGGGGGTCCTTTGTCCCTCTGTGGGGGGAAACTCCCACTAGCTTTATATCTGGGACTCTCCACCATTTGACCTTAGAACTGAAGAAACTTCTCGGATGAGAGGTGAAACGTCTTCAAGCAACTTAAAGAAGTCCAGACGCTTTTCTTTGCAAGCTGCTTTGACTACGAGGACCTGGATGACTGAGAACCTTCACAGACACATGTCCTGTAACAATAAGCAGGCACAGAAAGAAACAGGGAAAACCCTCCACCCAAAGTCCATGACCACGACACTCTATGTCCCTATAAAAGAGGGAGGACAAGGATTAGCGAGTGTCAGAGCCACAATCCAGGACCTCAGCCCCAAACTATGCAAACCTGCCCCGGAGACTATCCAACACATCGCAGCAGGATGTAAGATGCAAGCTGTGACAGTGTTCACTGAGAGGCACGACCAAGTAGCTTAACTGATGTACAGGATCATCTGTGTGGCACGTGGACAACACAGTCCCAAGTCCTGGTGGGAGCCATCATCAAACGCTGTTGAGAACAATGAGGCTAAGGTCCTGTGGGACTCCAGATAAGCAGCTGTTGGACAACCAACCAGACACAGTGGTGGGCAGAAAACCATAGCTGTGATAGATCCTGTCCTAGCTTAGAACATCAGGAAGAACGAGCACGGGGAAATCGAGAGGTACCAGGGCTGAGGGAACAACTGAAGCAGATGTAGAAAGGTCTCTGAGGAGCTCTGATAATGGCTCTGCGTCAGTGCTCCCCATCCAACCGGTAGGAGCTTCAGAGGTGCTAGAAAGCAGAATGGGAGACACTGTCCAAAAACAGGTGCCAAGCTTTCAGCATCATACTCAGAAAGACCAAAGGCTTCAGCAACGTATTGTGCAAAGGCTGTGAATTCTTATATACATGCTAGAGCAGGGCGATATGACCAAAAATATTTATCACGATATACATTTGAAAATTTACAATAACGATATAACTGACGATATAAGTGACACTACACAAAATACTTTACAACTCCACAACTTTATTAGTGCAAAAAACCCATCAATGTATTTTCACTTTGTCAAGAGATTTTTGTTTTTATATAATTTGATCAGCTTCATGAAATGTGTTTTTCTGTTTTTTAAGCAATCTACATGTCTATGATTTTTCACCTTATAACTTTGTGATGAACTTATTCAGCTACTAAATCACTTCCTGTTTTTAGAGAACAGATGTAGAAAAGGGAAATAACCCGTTGCTTTGGGTCTGTGCAAACAAGCAGCTGTTTTTTTATCTGCATTAAAGTTATATAAAAATATATCAGTGCAAATTCTTTGCTGACAGTTTAACCAAAAGGCATTTCCAGTGGAAACTGGCCGACATATCCTCAGCATAACCATGTATAATATCCACACTGTGTGTGTGTGAGAGACAGAAATGTGCAAACACAGTGCTGTAATATTAGTGAGCCTCCTGACAGTCTGCTGATGCTCAGTGTCCATCGAGTGTTGTGTATTGATGTTAAGCAACACTACAGAAACTACAGACATACTTGCACTAATCACCTGCAGGTCTCAGCCTCACCCTGCTGCAGCCACTGTGTGTGCAAGCCCAGCCCTGCATTTTTTCCATCCCACTGTTTTTGTTTCATCTACACATTTGTTTCCATTGCCTCACCAGGCAGACACAAAACAAGCACACATTTTTATGGCACCGTGCTCTCCTTTCTAGCACAGAAATAAAACTTGCACAGCTCAGCAAACATTAGTATTTAAGTTCATACTGGGGTACAGTGATCATGTGGAGACAGGCCTCTACTGCCCTCCTGAGGCCAGTAGGTGCATAGCAAAACTATAACAGAAAATTTGGAAAATCATCATTTTGCTGATAATACTGACAAACCTTCAGGTCTTAGAGAAAAATGAAGTTAGTGTCCAGCTAACTAGGTTAGTAGAACCAAGAAAGTTTAGAAAACTCTAGCAGAACCTGACTGTGTCCACTAGTTAAAAACATTTGTTTGTTAAAAAGAGTTTTCAGTGTTTTGCACACCTTTGCAGGGCTGTGCAATATGACCAAAATCTCCTCAATCAAAATTTATTTATATAGCACATATTAAAACAACAGTGTTGATCATAGTGCTTCACAGTCAATAAAAACATGAGACAGTTAAAACAAACAATAAAAGAGGACAACAAACAATAGGTAACAACGCAACAAGCTAAAAACAGCCAACTAGACAGAATCAAAAGCCAAAGTAAAAAAATAAGTTTTAAGACGTAATTTAAAAGACTGGATAGACTCGGCAGTGCGAATACGAACGGGGAGGTTATTCCAGAGTCTGGGTGCCACGATCTTATCCTGATATAAGACATTTATCGTCCCGACAACGATATATATCACAAAAATTTAACATTTTCAGCTAATTCTGTGAATCTCGGGCAGCTCGACTTGCGTGAAGTGTTTTCAGCTGGGTGTTGTGTACCTGGAGTCCAGTATTAGATAAGTTGAAACAGGCGCATTTTTCTTTGTGAATATTTATTACACAGCATGCTGCGGGGAAAAGCCTGCTCTAAGGTTTATTTTTTAGCACCTGGCGGCTCCTTTTGGCCTCTCATTCATAAACACTCTGCATACTATTTCACATGATTCAGTTTATTTTGAAAAATCTCAACAGGCTCTTCAGCTTTATTGTGAAAGGTTTATGTGGAAATTAAACAAGCGGACGGCGGAGCCAGACGATCGTTGTTGCTAGCGATAACGCATAAAAACAGTCGCTTGTCTGTCCGTAGTGTGGTTATATTAAATATAAGAGAATGAGAGAACTTTAAGCAGTTGTACAGTGACCATCAAAACCATGAAAAATATTGCCGTAAACACTTTCATTTGCGACACCACAAATGGTAAAAATGGTAAATGGCCTGTACTTGTATAGCGCTTTTTCTAGTCCCTAAGGACCCCAAAGCGCTTTACACAATCATCCACACATTCACACACTGGTGATGGCAGCTACATTGTAGCCACAGCCACCCTGGGGCGCACTGACAGAGGCGAGGCTGAAGTGTGAAGTGAAGTGTCTTGCCCAAGGACACAACGACCGAGACTGTCGGAGCCGGGGCTCAAACCGGCAACCTTCCGATTACAAGACAAACTCCCAACTCTTGAGCCACGATCGCCCCACAAAACAAACGATAGATAGCGTAATATGAAACGATAGACGTTTTCATATCGTGAGCTGATATATATCGTTATACCGAACAGCCCTACACCTTTGGCTAAAATATATAAGAGGCTCTATTAAAAAACTGCTTCCTTGGTAAAACCTTCACAAACTCTGTTTGAGCCAATCTGCATTTTTCTGACGTGCATTTTAAAGATATTCAACTTGTTTCCAGTTTTTAAGCTTTTAAAACTCAATCACAGTATGTTATTTCTTCCTGCTGCTTCCTGCATCATTTATTTGTAGGCCAGAACTGCATGCAACTATGCTTTTTGCCATTTTACAAATTTAATAGTGCACTCTTAAAATACTTCCATGAAATACACATTGAACATGACCAACATCAGTATCACTATTAACAGCTGTGACTTATAGGTGAAAGGTTCCATTCATAGCAGCAATTTGGACATGCAAATATGTTTTTAGAAGGTAGAACAATGCAATGAACTTAGAATCTTTGTTTTAGGACTTCTTCAAATCCCAGTTCCAGTGTCAAGTCTTCATGGATCGGATTGTTTGTCCAGCACATCCCACTGATGTTGGACTGAGATCTGGAGAATTTGGAGGAACACTTAACACCTCAAACTCCTTGTTATGCTACTCAAACCATCACTGAACCTTGTTTGGCCCTTTATGGCAGGGAGCATTAACCCACTGAAAGACACTGCAGTCATCAGAGCACACAGTTTCCATGAAATGGTGCACATTTGTCTGCAACCATGCTTAGGTAGGTGTTACGTGTCCAAGTAGCATCAACATGGATGACAGGAACCAAGGTTTCCTAGCAGAACATTGCCCAAATTGTGATTGAATATGAACCTGAGTGCGATTCCATTCTTAATCCATAGTGTTTAATATGAGGTTGGCCCACGCGGTGCAGGTATAACATCTTCAAGTCTAGAACCCGTGGATATCACCAAACGCTGTTCTTCCTCCTTTAAAACGCTCTGCTAGGTCCTTACTGCTGTCAGCGACTCTTCGTTTTTTGGGTGTTTCTGCATTCATTTTTGTATCTAATAGCTGAAACGTGTACTCCATTGGGTTGAGCTTCTTGTCTTTGAAGAATACCCTAATTCTTTAGGTGGGGTGGTAGCGCAGATCACCTACTGATCGGAAAGTTGATGGTTTGACCACTGTGTGCTCAAGTCTGCATGCCAAATATCCTTGGGCAAGATACTAACCCTGAATAGCTACGTGATGCAGTGTGGACGCACATGAATGTTAGATAGGAAGCACTTACGGACAAAGCATAGAAAGACATGATTGAGGCAAGTTGTGTAAAGCGCTGTATAAGAACCAGTGCAGAGAAACTTTAGGGCTGCTTTTGCAGTATCTTTTGATCTTCGACATATTTTGTCACATTTCTCTTGTTCCTGGTGAACTCCACAATGGGATTAGGGTGTCGCTCCCCTCCCTGTTCAGCCTGACGCAGTATATACTACAGTAGAAACAAAACTACAAAAGCAGCCTAGGTAGTGTTTGCCCTAGAAACATATTCAAATCCATTTAATGCTTCGTCTCCCCAAAATATGAAATGTACATGCATGCAGTAAGCTGCAGTAACACCAGAGATATGTTTTATTTCAAGGCAAAAGTGTTTAAACAGAC
>NW_028182328.1:0-34454 GCF_057382185.1 Mchenga conophoros
CATGAATCTCTACAGAGTTCTTTGAATATTATCCGTCTCATCAGTTTTCAGTGAACAAAACTCCTCACAGAGCCAAAATAAGCAGTTTGTATCCAACATAACTCAGCTGGACTCTGATGCTCCGTATAACAGCCACACATGAGTCTGGATTCACTCAAAGCATTGAACAAACTTTATTGGAAATGAAGCTTTTGGACATTTGTTCTCTGATATTTGCTCTTCAGCTCGAGTCTCCATCAGTGGGAACATTTCCTGATTCAACTTTTCTTCTGTTCAAATCAAACTCCATGAGAATCAAAGTGTGAATCAGAGTCCTGATGATCAGATTCTATAGAAACATGGAGACTGTAGAGGATTTACACTCAATATGTTCATTTGTTCCCTTCAAGAAAAATCAATCATTCATCCAATTAAATCAGTCGTTGATCAGTTTGATTGACAGGACAGATGATCAGAGGTGCAGAGTTTTTACCTCCATGATTAGGACTGGGACAGAAGAATGGGTGGAGTTTGTGAGTGAAGGAGCAGCCAGTAAAGGAGTAGATCAGAGCTGCAGCACCTACATCATAAAAGGAGACCAGACCCTCCTCATAATCCACAAACACCCCCACCTTCTCAGGACCAGGATTGAGACAGAGACGGACTGAAGGGGAAGCAAGAGCTTCGTACTCATTTCCATTTCTCAGCCACACAGTCCAGAAACCATCCTGAGGTCTCAGTGTGATTCCTCCCTTCCTGTTGATCGACTCTGTGGCCACTCCTAAAGTCCAGTCAGTCTTTCCTTTAACCTGAACCTCAAAGTAAAATCTGCCTGAAGAGAAACTCTGCTCTCCTAAAACATTAGCACACTGAGAAAATCTCTCTGGGTTGTCTGGAAGTTTCTTCCTCACATCACTATGATAAACTTGTTTTCCATCATCAGACAGGATGAGTTCAGGATGAGCTGTATCAGGATCCAGAGTCACATCCACCTCATGCTGCTGCACCCTCTGCAGCTCTGCAGCCTCTAACAGCTTCTTCTTCATGAGTTTCCAGACTGTCTCCTCCAGCTGAGCCACAGCTCTCCCCACAGTCCCCTCATATGATGGTGGACGGACTCTGACCTCTGTCCAGTCCTTGCTGGGTGGAGCAGCTTTCAGGGAGGAGAAGCTTTGGAGGAGGTGGAGGTGGTCTTCAGAGCGTGAGAGCTGCTCCACCTCAGAGCTTCTCTCCATCAGCTCAGAGATTTCCTGTTCCAGATCTTTGATGAGACCTTCAGCCTGTTTCTCTGTAGCTTCCTGTTTGTCTTCGATCTCCTTCATGAGCTCCTTCAGGCGTCTCTCAACAGACTCCATCAGAGCCGTGAGGACCTGAACACCTTCTGCTTTCTGTCTGTCTGCAGCACCTTTACTCATCTTCACCGACTCTGTGATCTCCTGAATCTTCAGTCGTCTCTTCTGGATCATCTGCTGAATCTCAGCCTCTGTCTTCTCCAGCTCTGCCTTCTTTCCTTCATATTCTTCTCTCAGAGGAACAAACTCGTGGTTCTTGTGGTCTAAAACAGAGCAGAGCATGCAGACACATGTCTGGTCGGTCTTACAGAACAGCTCCAGGAGTTTATCGTGCTTCGTGCACATCCTGCCTTCCAGGTTCTCCACAGCATCAACCAGCTGATGTCTTTTCAGACCTTTCAGTGTCAGATGAGGCTCCAGGTGAGTCTGACAGTAGGAGGTCTGACACACCAGGCAGGACTTCAGGGCCTTCAGTCTGGTTCCAGTGCAGACGTCACAGGGAACTTCTCCTGGTTTGGCAGCTTGTTGCTCTGAGCTGCTGCTGCTGGCTTTCTGCTGAGCTTCACGTCTGAACTGAGCAACCATCTCAGAGAACAAAGTGTTGATCTTCAGCTGAGGTCGAGTGTAGAAAGTCTCTTTACACATGGGACACTGACAGATGACATTCATGTCCCAGTGCTGACTGATGCAGGTTTTGCAGAAGTTGTGTCCACATGGTGTAGAGACTGGATCAGTGAACACATCCAGACAGATGGAGCACAGAAACTGATCTTCAGATCGCAGATTGCTGGCAGCAGACATGTCTGCACTCTGAGGGAGAAAGAAGAGAAACATTTGATTCAAAATTCACTTTAAATTTCATTTTACAAAGAGAGAAACAAGCGTCAGTAGTCTGAGGAGCTTGGAGAGAAAAGCGTCTGGACTTCTTTAAAATAACACAGCACTACTTAACCTCATTTTGAATGTATCATCGGTTCACTGACCATCGGGCAATACGCTCCCAACAGACTTGTGAAACAGATCTGTGGAACAAATGTGCAACACTGTGAGTGCGATAAGAGGTAGAGAACTACACACTCTCTGTACATTTTCTTCTTTTTCTTTGTATATAGAAAATAGTACGACTACCCTACTCCGGACTTCATTTCTATCCTTCTGCTTTTTCTGTCTTTATATTGTTAAAGTGTGATTTGACTTGGAAAGCTCTGCACAAGTATTCCACTGTGCATGGACTGTTGGTCCTGTGTGCAAATGTCAAAATAAAAATCTTGAACCTTCAGTTGTCAGAGTAACTGGTGGAGACCCAGCAACACACTCAGACACAAACTGGTTCATCTGAAACACAAACTGAACAACGTCGTGTCTGCTGTACAGTGCAGCGTCCAGATGAACAGGATCAACAGGATGAACATCTTTTTAACAGTCGTTACAAAGATGTGAAGTTGTTTGGCTGACACAGACAAACAGTATCCCACATTCTTGATTTTTAGCTCACAAACACGTCTTATAAGGACTTATTGATCCTGAAATGTTGGAGGTTTTAGCTCTTTAAACAGTAAAGTTACAGGAGGATACAGATAATTATCAGGAAAAATGTCCTCGGTTTGTTAAAATGATCCCGTCCGATAACACACGAGAACAATAAATGTATCATTTTCTGTTGTAACCCACAAACTGAACGGTCACACTCATCTTTCATGTTGTCACTAAAACATCACTCCTTCCACGTCTAGTTGGTCGTGATGGAGGCGGAGTGCGTTGGGTCCGCTTTCCTGCCCAGCCGATGTTCCTGACGCAGGGAAACAGATCCTGTTGGGGATCCCTACCTTGGCACAACACCTGCCATGGTCTTTGCACACTCACCACAGTAAATGCATCATGTTGTCAGCTTTACAGTATCATAGTCAGAGAAACTGGTCAGGCCGCTCTCTTCCAAATGTCTACACTTCACCCTTTTACTGTCAGTGGGCTCAGAGTCCATCTAATGTGGCTCATTATCTGATGCCGTCTGCAGACCAGTGTTAGACACTGAGAGGTTGATGGCTCCGTGTCAGAGCACCGGCCTTAACGAAAAAGTTATCAATCGTTCTTTTCATCTTTTCTCATTACCCACAGCTACATCCACTCCTATCACGCTGCTCACCTCTGCTGCGACGATTCAAACAGCCGGAAAGTAAATAATTTGGAGACGGTGCGTTTGTGTCACAGTGAAGAGTGAAAACAGAGACTTTCTAAAACAATGATGCATGTTAGTCATGTGATGCAGGCATGTGACCAATTAAACAAAGATAGTGGAGAGCATTATACAGCTGCAGTTTTGACAGTCCTATTAAAGATGAATATCAGTCTGCACATGCTCCACAGAGCTTTTCTTCAAATTCTTTAATTCTCTCTCGCTTTTGCAACTTTGTACTTTTGTGTTACTCGCAGCAACAACTCCACCTCATTGTTAGTCCATTTTAAAACTCGGTGCTTTTCCTCCACCTCTGCTGCGACGTTTCAAACAGCCGGAAAGTGAATAAGCAGCAGACAGAAATGAGACCGGTCGAATCGTCTTGCGTTTCACGCATGCGCAGGACTGGAACGTAAGCATTTTCAGCCGTCTTAATGTGGACGCACAACTCTGTGAAAACGACTGAAAACACTAGTGTGGACGCGGAGCGCTGTTTTCAAATCTATCCGGGCGAGTGTGGACGTAGCCTAAGTGGCACCATGGAGAAATGAGGTGGCGCTCTAGACCCTGATGAAGTGAACAGAGTGAAGATTTGTGTAGAAGCAGGAAGTGTGATCAGCTGCACTCACCACTGTTGCTGAGAGGAACCTGATGGACTCCAGTGAATCTTCTTTTAGAGACAAACAGGACTCGACTGCAGCTCTGCTGCTGCTCTCTCACACTTTCACTTCTGCAAAATGACGTTGAGCTTCTTGTTTTTCAGGTGTTGCTCCGCCTCTTCCTGCCTCTCCCTTTACAGGAATCAGCCGGTCTGTACTCAGTGACTGTGTGCAGCGGGTGGGAGGAGTGAGGAGTGGTGTGTGTGTTCACACAGTAATGACGGCCTCAGGTGATCAGGAGAAACTCACCTGGATTTCCTTTTTCCACAGCAGACTGAGAGCTTCAGGTGGACCCTGAAGGAGGTCTCAGACACAGGTGGTAAAAGTACACACAGTGTGTACTGAAGTAGAAGTACTACTGTTAAAAATACTCCAAGTACTGTTTCAACTTCTTTACTCAAGTAAAAGTAAAAAGTACTGGCTGTGAAATGAGAGTAAAAAGAGCTGATTGAAGAACATTTCTAACACTTGTTCCATTGGCAGATTTTTTTCACTTATTTCAAGCTAAAATATTTATTAGAATTCAAATTTAGACAGAAACAAAGTGAATAATATTATTTTATTATCACGTTGATGCAGCACATGGTTCAGTTAGCTTTGTATAAACAAGTTAAAACTCTCTATTTTTTATTATGGTTTCAAGATTCACTGTCTTGAAAAAAGTTCATATCCGGTGGCAGACGCCCTCAGACATCAGTGCGTTGGTGGTTCTTTGTGTCCGGGGATGGGCGTCCAGGTACACACCGGCTCACTCCTTGGTGGGTGCTTATCGGGGCCTGGAGCCTGGGGCTCGCTCGGGCCACTTCGGAGGTGGGGTGCCCCCGGCCTCTCGGCCTGGGGCTCGGTCACTCAGACACAGCTGGCTGCCGGCGGAGCTCACGGGCGCGTCACTGCAACCCCCCCTGGCTTCTGCTCCGCGGCTGCTGAGTGAGCCCTCATCTGGGACTCTCCTCAGCTCTTTCTGGGACAGTGGCGCGGCTGCCCCTCTGTTGGTCTTCCTTGGTCTCTTGTGTTCTGGGGGCCTCTGGATGTCTGGAGTTTTGATCTCCTCCATCCCTGCTTCATGCCCTGGAGGACGGGGCTGTGGCCCCCCCACACCCTCTAGCAGATCATTACATGAAGGAACCTTTTAAAAACAAGCGCGTCCATGCTCACAGGTGTACACACGGGTGATCACACCCACAAACTACACCCTTTTTGGCTCCTACCTCAAAGCACACTGTGTGCTGTCGATCTTACAATAATGTTTAATATTTAGTATTTACTGTTATAGTCACATAGATCATCGTGATGTTGTTTATGCGATTGCTCTAGTCTTCCTCTGCTTGTTTTCTTTTTTCTTTCTCAACAGGTGATCCAGGGAAAGGAAAAAGAGAAAAAAAAGGTGATGAAGCAGATTTTCATCGTGTTTTCTCTCTCTCTCTCTTTTCCTTTTTCTTTCCCTCTCCTTCTGTTAACTTTCTTCTGAACTTTTCTTCTTGTTTTTCTTTCCCGTCCCCGAGTCCAGTCTGGCCTGATTACAATAACTTATAAAAATAACTAATAAAGATCAAATAAACTATGACAATCAAGTGGACCAGTATTGCAAAAGGCCCACTTGGGAAAGTAAATCTGTTGGGCATTTGTCTTGGCCTTCAGACATAATTCTGATTGCTACAGTGCCAGACAGGAGACACACACACACACACACACACACACACACACACACACACACACACACACACACACACACACACACACACACACAAAGAAAAAGATAGACCTGAAAAGCTCAATTGAAGGCCGGACAGCCCTGATGCCAAAGGATCCCAAGAAGCAAGTGGTCTCACCCGAATACCTCGGTACCTCATACTGAATCCTGTCCATGCCCGCTATGACTCCCCACACCCACTATCAGATCGTTACACGGAAAAACCTTTTGAATACAAGTGCACACAGGTGTGCGTCAAGATGAACCGAATCAACCTTTTGGGACTGCAGGGAGGGCACTGGCTGCCTCGAGAGCGAAATGCCGTGACCTGTTATTGGAGATACAACATCAGGAAATCTTTATATGGTTTTAACCTGCTGTGCCCAGAAAATGGCACAGCTCATGGTGTGTTTGAAAAGCTGGGAAATCTAATATTGGATGCACTTAAGCTGCAACTGGGAACCAGCAAAGTAACACATTCACATTTAATGAAGTTTGGTGTGAGTGAGCAAGTATTTCACTGAGGCAATTCAGTTCAGGGGGATGTGTAGGCTGGGATATCATCCACGTAGGCTTCTAGTTGAACAGCGTTGACCAGCCTCATCAGGAATGTTGCTCGTTCACGTCTGCTAAATTTTTAAATCCAAAACTTCAATTATATTGTACGAAATGGTCAGGTGTGACAAAAGCATGTATGCATGATTACAGTTTTTACTGCCACGAGGACTGGACCGGATTCTGGACCGGAGTTTTTCCCATTTTGTGGATAAGCTGTCGGTCCACCGTTTACCTCAGCTGTCAATGCTGGAGCTGAGAAATGTCCACTTTTATTTACTCTCAAACAGGGTGTAAAACTTTGTGCAAGTTAATAAAGCTCACTGCTGACCGAGGACAGCCATGCTGAGGTGAGCTGTCGACGATATGCTAAACTGTTGGTTAGCGTTGGTATTAGCCTCTGTTAGACTGTGCCAGCTGCAAACAGCAGCTAACAGAGGCTTTTCCACTTTCCTTGAAGTGGATCCTTCATCATTTGTTTGTATTCATGTGTTTTTGGCAGTTCCAGTAAATTGTAAACTCAGTCAAGAAAATCTAGATAAATGACAGATTTGTGTATGAAATGTTTTTAAGTATAGTTTTTAAAGTACTTCATCTGCAAACAGACTGCTTTTCAATGAGGCCTAATACTTTTCTTATGTTGAAAGCTGATAGAGGACAGGGTTTGATGAATATCTGTGAGAGATTAGAGATTCAGAACAGAAACACTAAGGCTGCTAGTGTTTGTCTTTATACCATTTTTCTTGTATCCACTGATATTAGCTAATAAATGTACGGTCTGTACATTTCTTCTGTGTGTGATGATGATTTATTTGTATAAAGAAAAAACTAGCTGTCACAACACAAATCAGTCAAATGTCTGATGTTCTACATATGTATATGTGTTACAGTGCTGCATTTCTGTCCTGACCTTTGACCCTATGCTCAGACTAAAGGTCCACACAGGCTGGTGTGTAAAAACAGCTAACAATGCATTTCTGTGTAAAGCATCATTTGTAGTAAACATTTAATGCCTGTTTCAGTTTTACACAACCTGATGGAAAAGAGAAGGAGAGCAAAGGTCAGTGAAGGGAACGACTGTAGTGCAAATACAGGTGATGTCAGTGAGGATGTGACCCTGCTGCCCTCCTAAACAGAGGAGACATTGTTACCCCAATACTGTCAGGCCAACATCAGCAATAAAACAGGGAAGATGTGGGGTTAATGCGCACTAATGTGAAAGAAGATTGTGTCACAGGGTTTTAGAGAAGCATTACATGTTAACTACAGTAGCTCCATAATGAATGAGTAACACGGGAAAAGCTGTCCTGTAAAATTCAAACAAATCAAACAGCTGGAGCTGTTTAGTAAAGGAGCCGCCGACTAATATCATGTAAAATGTTTAAGAATTCAAGAAAATTACCGTATTTCCTGGACTACAAAGAGCACCTGAATATTAGCCGCACAAGCTAAAATCAGGGGAAAATCCTGTTTTGTACATACATTACCGCACGTGACTAAAAGCCGCAGGTGTTTCAATGTTGACTTATCATATGTAAGAGAATATGCACAAAGGGAATTGTCAGGAAAGAGATGGCTGTTTGGAGACACACCCCTTTTATTAATATTTTGAAAAACAAGTTATGGGTACATATTTGCATAACTTTTTAGGTATATGTACAAGTAGCAGTAATTACAAGTACAAAACATGTACTGTGCTTCATAAACGGGTAACAAATGTAGTACATAACAATAACCTACAGCACACCAGAAAAATAGCTTCGGACTACTGTTATGTATGAACCAAGAATTATTGTGTGCTATGCAAGCCATCGCCAGTAGGGGGCACCACGCCCAGTTATGTGTGTGTGTTACTTCTGTGTTATCCCAATAAAGAAGAAGTCAACTTGTAAACAAACTATTGTGTGTGCAGTCTGACTCGGCATAAGCTCTAATAGTGTATTGACACTACAGTGGAAATATAACAACTACCTTTTAGGCTCAAGTGCAGTGACACGGCTTTAACAAGAAGAAAAGTCAGTCATTCACCATCTTTCTCTTCTTCCTGCGCTCTAAAACCACCAAAGTCCTCTTCTCCAGTGTCGGATACGAACAGGCTCATGATGGCTTCCTCATCCACTCTCAGCTTCTTTCCTTCGTTGTCACTTTCAAAACCAAAGAAATCCTCGTTGTCAGTGTCAGAGTCGAACACCCTCTGAAGGGCCGTGGCGGTGTCCTCCTCTCCATCATGCAGCAGTCCAGCCCTTCGAAATCCGTTGGTGATCATGGATGTTTTCACACTTTTCCACGCTGTCAGATTCCACCGGTGGAGTTGAGCATAACTTGCTTCTCGCAAGTTTATCGCCGCTCATCATCCACGCCTCCTGCTGAACGCGAGGAGGAGGAGGAGGAGGAGGATGGGAGATATGAGTGGTGATGGTGGTTGTTGTTGTTGTTGCTCTTTCTGTTGTTGCAACAGAGATTGGTGTCACAGAACCTGCAGGAGAGATGAGGAAGCTGGTTAAGTCAGTTTATCATCAGCTTAGCAGATTGGCTTTAAACAGGAAGTGATGTCAGTGTTCTGACCTCTGACCCTCAGAAAGCTCTGAGGAGATGATCCAAACTCATCAGTAGAACACCAGTAGAGACCTTCATCAGACTGCTGCACGTTAATGGTGATTATGTGCTCTGATTTAGGTCCAACAGGACGTCCATTAAAGTAGAAATAAGCTGCAGCTGTGCCACCAATTTTGTTTTTACAGCGTAGAGTGACATCACTTCCTGTCCTCACAGGAAGTGCAGGGATCTCCAGGATCACTTCTTTATCTGAGGAAAAGACCCACAGAGTGATGTAGAGGTGGTATAACAGTCTGCTGTTAGTCTGATGAAATGAATGACTTCATTACCTGATACAGTGATGTTGACTTCTTCACTCTTCTCTCCAGCTTCACCTTCACACCAGTAAACTCCACTGACTGGGCTGAACTCATCAAACAAACAGGATGGACCATTGAACCTCCCGAAGCCCCGCCCCCCTGCTCCACATGACTCAGTCCCACTTCCTGTGTCCCTCTTCACCGTCCATCCATCAGAGCCCAGCTGACCTTCACATGTCAGAGACACTGAGGCTGCTGTGAAGAACTGCTGAAGGTTTGGACTGACGCTCAGAGAGACTGGAGGACAGACGGACAGTTTCTATCAGTGTTTACACTCAGTGTTTGTCCTGGACCATGGTGCACTTCATCTACTCACCTGCACAAACAGTCAGTGCAGACAGCAGCAGCACACACACACCTGCAACAGGTCAGAGGTCATTTAGAGACACTCTGATGTTATAGTCACATAGTTTTTTCTTTCAGGAAACTTTCTAATTTCCTGAAGTCTCTGCATCATCGAGCTTTTCAAGTTGAGGATGAAAGGAGCTTCATCGTTTCTTTTATTTTAACACACACTCGACCCTTCACTTCATCTACTCACCTGCACAAACAGTCAGTGCAGACAGCAGCAGCACACACACACCTGCAACAGGTCAGAGGTCACTGAAGGTCAGAGGGCAGGAACCTGTTTCAATCTGGTCTTGTTCCAAAAACATCACATTAAAGGGGGGAGACCTTTAATTCGCTTTGAAGGTTCTGTTTAGGTTTTCAAAGTACATTTAGACTTATAAACATCACACAAAGCGCCAGCTCAGTTTTAACACATGCTGACGAAACTATGTTGGTACACTTGGTCTGAATGAGGTGGGCGTCATGTGTTTTGACAATCTAACACCCTGCACCTAAACATTTCCCAAACTAAGCAGATTTTGGGGAATTGTTGATTATTGGCAGCAGAAGAGAAACTGCTCCCCACTCAGGCTTCATGAAGACTCAGCAGTTTGGGGTGGATGGGCAATGGGGAATAAAAGAGTAAGGGGTACAGCAGGCAAGAAAAGCATTCTCAGGATTAAACAGTCAGAACTTATAAACCAAAGCCATGGGATAAGGGTTAGTTGTTTATTCAGCATCAGCTGCTGAATAAAAACCTGGAGAAGCTGCTTCATTGATCTTTATTCACAGGTTTGAGTCCCAGTTTGCTTCTGTTTGAAGCTCATCATGAGAAAAATAACAAAATACACAAAAGTAAGGTAAATGACAAAAAACAGTCTCCAGTCCTTTCATTAGAGTCCACATGAAGGAAAGTTTGCTCTCTATAGTGGAAGTGAAGACTACATAACAGACCAGAGGAGCATGTGGTACCTGCAGCTAGCAGCTGTGGTTTCCTGAATGAAAGTTGATCTTCGATAAAAAAAAGAGGTTGCCTGACTTCTCTACAAGTCAACATGTTAAAGACAACAAACTGGATATGAAGGTCCAACTCTCTGAGTCCAGAACACACGATGGATCTGAACTTTAAAACAACAAAAACACTAAAGAAGAAGAGTGAACTCTTCTTCTCGCATAAACGTAACTTCAGACTTTGGACAGACCTGAAGAGATTTCATTTTAGAGTCAGTCAGTGAGAGCATCCAGCACACACTCTGTTACTGTGTTATAAGATAAATGAACGCTATGAGTGAGTGAAGGATTTCAGCGTTTGACTCACCGAGGAGCAGAGACACAGATGAAGTCTTCATGTTGTCGGGACGACGACTGGCAGCAGAGTGACACCTTCAGCTTCACCACTTCCCTGTCAAGATCATCACGCTGCTGCTTCTGGACAGCGAGGACGAGGAAGAGCTGGTGATGCGCAGTTAGCTGATTTGGATCAAAGTTAGCTCCTTATTTGGTACAGAGGAGGGAAGTAGAGGGCGGAGGTGGCTGTGAGCTGGGGTTTAAGAAGCTGCTGTACATCCAATCATCCAATCAACACTTAGGAACTCTTTCAAACCAGCAATCAGCAGCATCCACCTGCCTCAACAGTCAACACACACATATCCATACTCACATCTCAGAGAAAGCAGAGAAAGATGCACACCATCCCGTGGGAGGAGCCAAACATCTAAAAATATTTGACAATATGATCATGTATCATGAAATTTACCCCCACCCCAAAATCAAACATTTCTCCCCTAAAAGAAATGGACTTGGGGTTCAGAGTGTGTTTGGGGAGTGTGGGTTCATCTTGTCTCCACACTGGGTGAGTGCTGATTATTTGTATATGTGTGTATGAGGCTGGTGTATGTTTGTGTCTGTGTGTGCATGTTTGTCTATGTCTATGTGTCAAGTCAGGTCTCACATACTGGCTCACTCCCGGCGGCTGCTTGGCAGGGCCTGGCATCCGTGACTCCGTCAGGCTACTTTGGGGGGTGGAGGGCCCTCAAACCTCGGGCCTCGGTCTGCTCTGGTGCAGCTGGCTGCCGGCCCTCTCTGACTTCCGCACTGTGGCTGCTGGGTGACATCCCATATAGGCATCTCTTCAGCTCTTTCAAGGTGGGTGGAGCATCTGCCCATCGGGTGGTCCTGGGGGGGGGGCTGAATCTATGACTCCCCACACCCACTATCAGATTGTTACACGGAAAAACCTTTTGAATATAAGTGCACACAGGTGTGCGTCAAGATGAACCGAATCAACCTTTTGGGACTGCAGGGAGGGCACTGGCTGCCTCGAGAGCGAAATGCCGTGACCTGTTATTGGAGATACAACATCAGGAAATCTGTCTACCTGTGATTTTACCATATTAATGGCTACTTTTAAAGCGTTCCTTGAGCTTGTTGAGACCCACATTACAAATGATGTTACATCCTCAGATCAGAGCCCCAAATAAAGCTTATTGTTATTCATGTTTTTATTATTGGCTCCAATGGAGAGGTTGTTGTTCAGTTCCACCTGGAAACACAGATCCCGTTTGAGTTGCCTCAGGAAGCTCATCTAGTGCAAAACTGCCAAATCAAACATGCTGAGCTACCGGCTCCACCTGTTTATTATTTATTAATAACAAATTATAGAATGTGTTACTGTTTATCTGCAAGACCTTCATTAGGAACCTGGAATTTTAAATCATTATGCTATTATTATCATTTCAAAATGCCAATCACTGGCTGTCACTACAGGTCTGTGCTGGACTTTCAGTAACAGCCACTTCCATGCAACAACTGCCTGAAGCATAGTACACTAAAAACTCATTCTTTACAAATCCCTTTGCAGCCCTGGCAAAAGCCTGCTTTTAGTAAATGGTAGAAGGACTGGTTCTTATGTAGCACTTATATAGCGCTACTCTGACGCCACAGCCAGGGTTCAGTTTATCAGCAAGAGATTTTTATTTAAACAAAGGAATAAACTGAAGGCTTATTTTTGGCCAAGACAAACATCAAAGTTGAAGGCAGCTGGACATTTGGATGCAGAATGTACACTTTTTAAGCAATGGCAAGAAAAACAGATGAGCAGGGCCTTTATACTGAAAAACAGGACAAGCTCTAAATCTTAGCAGGGAGCTGACGGGACTGGCAGAGAGAAAATCCTCTTCTTCCCATCCTCCTTTAAATTTGATCTGGGAAACTCCATCAATAACTCAGCCCTGATGCACAAGAGAACGAGAATGAGTAGATGGTTAAAAGAGAATCCAGGAGATGGAAAGACAAGAAGAATAGAGGAGCAAAGAAATTATCACAAGGACCCACAGTGGACAAAGGGTCATAATCATATTTTGTGAAGCAATAACTTGTTGGATAACAGCTGAATGTGTACCTGCAGTGTCCTCGGACTGGAGAAAACAACATGTGAGTGTGTATCTGTAATTTTATTGGCTGATTGTCTGAAGTTCATATCCTGATAGGTGACTTGACTCAGACTTGATGACAGCGTCCTTTCTGCAGGAATGAGAAAGACGAGGATTTAAACACGAGACAAATAATAAAAGATTCTAAACCGAAGATGTCTGCCAGCATGGAGCACAAACTGGGAGTCATCAGGACGCTACAACACAGAGCGAACACCATCCCCACAGACACAGCGGCCAGGAGGAACATCACATCAAGAAGGCCCTGAGTAAATGTGGTTATCCCAGCTAGTGATGTGTGGGTCGCGAAGGAAACTCTCAGAGCCGACTCTTTGACGTGAACGACACGAGCCGGCTCCTTATCGCGAGCCGTGGGTTTTTTTTCTCTCTCTCACTCTCTCTCACTTTTTTCCGCTTCACTGAGCAGAGGGGGGAGGGGCGGTAGTGACACTCAGTAGCACAGGAACGGAGCGGGACGGAGAGAGAGAGAGCAGGGCCAACAAGGTCACATTAGAAAGGTATAGTAATCATCCACAACTATTTTCAGTTGCAGATGATAAAGGATTCAGAAAGTTTATTCATGCAGGTCCATATGACAGAGAATGTGCATGTTCTTTTTGTTTTCATATTATAATTTATATTTAATTGTGTTGTGGTTTGCAGTGTTTTGTGTTGTTTCACTTTAAATTTGTTTAAAAGGAAAAAGCTGAAAACTTAAATAGTTAAAAGTTGAAATGTGATTAGTTGGTTTTTGTATTATATGATTTATTTATTACATTTTATGTGGGGTGAATAAATAAAAGTATATTTACGGTGGCCCCTACAGACAAAGCACGTACGAAACACAACAGAAGTGCTCCAGGATGCTGGGCGCAGTGTTGAGCTTTTGTTACCTAGAGGCTACACAATCCAGCAAGTACCAACAACCGGATTTGGTGTGTGGTAGTAACAGGTAAATGAACATATTTTTTAATATATATGAGTGCTTGTGTATAAATACACAAACAATACACACATGCTTTCATGCTTTCAATTGTGTAATTTAAGTGATCTGCTCTGCTTTGAAGTTCAGTTAAAGCTAGAAATGTGTTTTGGAGTTTGCACGTGCTTTGTGTCGTGGTCCTCGTGCCTCGCTGGCTCACTCTGTGTTTGGCAACATGTTTTGTTTGTTTTGTTTCCTTTGCGCTCTCTCTCCTCTGCTGGGGCGGTGCTCATTACGGGTTCCCGCCCCTGGCCCACGCACCTGTGCTCACCGTCACACCTGCAGCCGATCCCAGCTGATTTGGAGCACTATTTATGACGGCGGACCTGAACCTGTATCTGTGAGTTTGAGACTATCCCTAACCTGGACGTCTCTCTCTGTGTGTATATAGAGCTGCCCTGGACCCGAGCGAGTGTGTGTGTGTGTTTGGAACCCACTGAGAGCATGTATGGGATTAATCCCTGCTTCCCCCGGACCCTGGAGCCCCGGACCGTTTTTAATTAAAGCAACAAAACAACCTGAAGAGCCGCTTGGGAGCCGGAAGAGCCGGTTCTCTAAAAAGAGCCGGAAATCCCATCACTAATTCCAGCTGGACTTTCAGTTGCAAACGGGACAGACATGACTGTGGGATAGGACAGGGGGAAAGAATGAAAGAAAGAGAGGGAGAGAAAGAAAGAAAACCAAAGGGGAGAAGAGACGGTGAGAAGGGGGGGAAGAGAGAAAAAAAAACAAACAAACAAAAAAAACAAAACTCCTGGATCACCTGTATGGAGAAAAAAAAACAGAGGAGACAGCAAACAACAAAGAGCAACATAATAAGAAAAAAAAAAAGCACCATCACAATAAACTAGCTAGTCATAGATATCAGTATTTACTAAATAATAAACGATATTGTGCAACACGCAAGATAGACAGCGCACAGTGTGCTTTGAGGCAGCAGCCAAGAAAGCTGTAGTCCGCGTCTGTGAATACCCATGTGTGTACACCTGTGTGCATACCTGTGTGGATCAGCATGCTTGCATTCCAAAGGTTTCTCCATGTAATGATCTGCTAGGGAGTGTGGGGAGCCACAGCCCTGTCCTTTATGGTATCAAGCAGGTATGGAGGAGATCAAAACTCCAGACATCCAGAGGCCCCCAGAACACAAGAGACCATGGAAGACCCACAGAGGGGCAGCCGCGCCACTGTTCCAGTAAGAGCTAAGGAGAGTCCCAGATGAGGGCTCATTCAGCAGCCGCGGAGCAGAAGCCAGGGGGAGTTGCAGTGACGCGCCCGTGAGCTCCGCCGGCAGCCAGCTGTGCCTGAGTGACCGAGCCCCAGGCCGAGAGGCCGGGGGCACCCCACCTCCGAAATGGCCCGAGCGAGCCCCAATAAGCGGCCGCCAAGGAGTGAGCCGGTGTGTACCCGGACGCCCACCCCCAGATACAAAGAACCACCAACGCACCGACACCTGAGGGAGTCCGCCACCGGCAGGGGAAGTGGTGCAGTGCAGGGATCTCCAAAATCACTTCTTTATCTGAGGAAAAGACCCACAGAGTGATGTAGAGGTGGTATAACAGTCTGCTGTTAGTCTGATGAAATGAAAGACTTCATTACCTGATACAGTGATGTTGACTTCTTCACTCTTCTCTCCAGCTTCACCTTCACACCAGTAAACTCCACTGATTGGCTCGCTTTGCTTATCAAGCAAACAGGATGAACCAGTTAACCTCCCGAAGCCCCGCCCACCTGCTCCACATGACTCAGTCCCACTTCCTGTGTCCCTCTTCACCGTCCATCCATCAGAGCCCAGCTGACCGTCACATGTCAGAGACACTGAGGCTGCTGTGAAGAACTGCTGAAGGTTTGGACTGACGCTCAGAGAGACTGGAGGACAGACGGACAGTTTCTATCAGTGTTTACACTCAGTGTTTGTCCTGGACCATGGTGCACTTCATCTACTCACCTGCACAAACAGTCAGTGCAGACAGCAGCAGCACACGCACACCTGCAACAGGAGGTCAGAGGTCACTGAAGGTCAGAGGTCATTTAAAGAAAGACTGAGGCTGCACAGTTTTTTTTTTGTTGTTTTTTGTTGTTGTTTTTTTTCTCTCAGGAAACTTTTTAATCTCCTGAAGTATCTGCCACAACCTAAGGAGCTTGGAAAGAAAAGCGTCTGGACTTCTTTGAGTTGCTTGAAGACGTTTCACCTCTCATCTGAGAAGCTTCTTCAGTTCTAGGATCAAACGGTGAAGAGACCCACATTTAAGCTCTGTGGGAGTTTCCCCCTGAGAGGGACAATGGACCCCCTGATGATCCTCTACCTAATCACATGAGCCAAGGTGTGGTAATGGGTGTGGGTCACAATCAGCCAGGGTTATACTGCTACTACTTTGTACTTTCTTACTTTGAGTACTTCCTAGTCTGTACTTTTTTTTACTTTTACTTGAGTTAATAAGTTGAATCAGTACTTCATCTTTTACTGGAGTATTTTTGAACAGTAGTATTTGTACTTCTACTTAATTATGGAAGGTCTGTATTTTTGCCAGATCTGTGAGCCACGCAGATTAAACTACACAAACACCACCGTGCACTGTAACAGGAACAGGAAGTTATAAAATACCACCGAGACAGCAACGCAGGTTAGCCTGTCTTTTCCTGTTTTCTATACATTTTTTGATCAGATGGCAATCAACGGTAAACATCACAGTGCACAGCATTGTAAACAATGGAGAAGGAACTGTGCATGGATGAGCTTTCATTCATGTGCAGAGAAGAAAGTGTGGGACTAAGAAGCCACCCTTCAAAAGCACAGTTTTTATTTTCAGATTTGTGGCCTGTTTCACTCCCACACTGCTGCTGTTTAAAGGTCATCATGTCAACGGGAATGGGAACTTTAACAGTCAAAACCGTCTGTGGTTGTTTGAATACACTCAGTCCTCTTAATGGAAAATTGGCTGTGAATAGAGGAAGTGAAGACTAGATAAAAGAGGGGACGCAGTCAGAGGACCCTGTGCTTCATGCAGTCAGAGGCTGTGGTTTCCTGACTGAAGAGATGTTTGATGAAAAGAGGTCAAGTCTCTTTTGTTCTTTTGGTCTTCATGTTACTGACACTTAGCTGGGCAGAAGGTTTAATCGCTGACTTAGTCCAGACTATATGGTGACTTTCCTGCAGGATTCCAGGTTAAACTGCTGAGTCTGAACCTCTGAGAGGTTTGCAGTGATGATGAGATCGATTTAAACCGAAAAACTTTCATCATGCATGTTTGAAACCATTTTCTATCACTCTTCATACATTTCAGTTAAAACTGTGAGCTCCATTATTCAACATTAACATCACTTCTTGGTTCCTGCCCAACTTCACAGCCACCAATCCAATGAAACCTGAAAGACATAAGAAGGAGAATGAACTGTTCCTCTCGCCTTGACGAAACTTTTCAGAATTTTTACATGAACTTTAAAGTCAGTAGCTGCAAGCTTGTAACTGCTGAAAGGTTGTTTTCCTGCCATATTGTTTGTTGGAGCTGTGATAAATAAATCGATGATTTTAGTGTTTGACTCACCGAGGAGCAGAGAGACCGGTGCAGTCTTCATGTTGTCTGGATGACGACTGAACGTCAGTCTGAGCAGCAGAGAGACGCCTTCAGCTTCAGCACTTCCCCGTTAACAGTCTTCAGTACGTCACGCTGCTGCTCCATCACAAAGAGGCAGAGCAGCTTCTCCAGCAAACATCAGTGAATGAGATGTTCCGTTGGGTAATTCAGCTCCGAATCTATAATCCTTTTAAAAAACAAATTCCCTTTTCCCACAAAATGTTAATTGAACTCACATGTAGTTATAAGGAAAAACAGACTGTATGTGTCCAAGTCCAAACTATAAATGTATATCATCTCTTTAGCTCCATCTTTGTAGAAGTAGTCGGTTTAAATCTGGTTTTACTATCTTAGAAAACATTATGAGTTGCAGCACTTTATAATAACTAAGAAGCTGTAAAATTAAAGGTGTTGAGGTGGCAGGCAGGATGTAGGACCCAAACGCAGGACCCAGAGACAGAATGATTAACTAAAGTGGCAGCTTTATTGCTGGAGAACATTCAAATAGAAATAGAAGAAAACAAAACTAGAAACTCAAAACTTAAGCCCAAACTAGAAACCCGGGAAACTAGAAAATCAAACCAGGAAAGAGTGAACCAGAACATTACCAGAAGCACATAGAAAACAAAACACAGTACAGTGAGGGTACAACACAACAACTAACAGAGAAACACAGGGCTTAAATACACAAGCAGGACTACGAGAAGATGGGGAATAGGTGGTAACACATCTGGGACAAATCAGGCCTAATGACAGAAGGGAAGCAAAACCAAGCACACTGCACACAGGACAGGGACTATCAAAATAAAACAGGAAACACATGAGGCACAGACTTGATACTGAAGAGAGGGAAAACAGAGCACAGGGACAGGATTGACAAACTGCAACATGAGACACGACTGAACAAGAAAATCAGCATGAAGACAGAACTAAACCTTGAGTAAACATGAGGGCTGCAGGAAGAAAACCCAAGTAGATTAGATTAGATTAGATGAAACTTTATTAATCCCTCGGGTGGGTTCCTCCAGGAAATTCAGTTTCCAGTAGCAAAGCACCGAAAGAAGTTGCATGTTACAGATACATTAAGGGGAATAAGAGTAAGGATATAAGCATAAATACACCACATATACACATATAGATACAGAATATACAATATGGATAAATAGGATTGCTCATTTGAGTGAGTATATTTCACCGTTGCTTTCGTATACATGAAGCGGACATACCTGAGTGGCTGTGATCTAATCCTGTTTACATAAAGTAAGCCTGCTCCCGAGCAGGTTTACGCTTACGGATCTGTTGCTATGACAGCAAGTCCCGGATGAGCTTCGGAGAACCGAACGATCCAAGATCACGTGAAATCGTCAACAATCAAATCCAGCTAACTTACTTAGCGAGGTACGAAGAACGGGCCCCTGGTCTGACTGTTAGCTGAATGTGTGTGTGCAGGTGTGCGTCTCACTCTTTGTGACCAAGCTGGGAGGAGTCTGCAGGTGTACCTGGACTTAAGCCACACCCCCTACCCACCTGGCCTGTTGCCGGGTAACACTCTGCTGTTGTCTGGTGTCCAGAGGAGGCTGTCCAGGTGAGACACACATAGACAGGCTTATAAAAGTTTGGACTCTTTATTTGGACTCATTTCCAACAATGTCAGCCCCAATAAAGTTATGGATCATCTTGCATCAATAGGCTGCTGGTTTTCTTTACTGGTTTCAGGTGTTACCAGCAAAATAGTTGTTTAATCATCTGGAAATGTACCCAGATTTATTTATTTAGACAGAGATCTTGACCCCCCAATGTTCAATACAAAGTCACGCCGATGGTTACGTACCTGTGCGGTTTACCTGTGTGTGTGTTTCAGGACAGGAAGTGTGTACTGCACGTACTTACCTGTCAGCTCCATAACTGTGGTCTCCCTGGGAGACACCAGGTAAGTTTACAGGTAAAGTCTGGTTCACGTGTTTGTCGTGCTGTTGTTTATTTGTTTGTTTGGTTTCTATACGCTCGGCCCAGCCTCCTCCTCCTGCTCCCATCATGCACCTGGGTGAGTGGGCTCTGAGCAGTGAGTCACGTGCTCATCGTCGTCTTTAAACTTTATTTTATCTTTAAAAATTTAAGATCGGGTCATGTTTTTATTCCTGAGGCTTTAACTGTGAAAGGGCACATCCTGTTTACATCCTGGTAACAGCTCCGTCTGCTCACACTTTACTGCTGAACTGGTTTGGGGGCGTGGCGTCAAACTGAGGGTTTTCTTCATATTTACAGTCGGTGTGAAAACGTCAGAAGGTTTGAGTGAAAAGAGAGAAACAGATGTTTGTGAGGATTCACGTTGTGGATATCTGAGGTTATCAGAGTGTCAGGAAGGGAAACCTGAAGAAAGTCAAAGAGCCGCCCAGCACAGAACAAGCCTGTCAGAGCAAAGACTTCAAAGACTCTACAGGCTGCACAGGGACGCACTGTGAGCTCACAGAGCTCCACGTCTGCAGACACCTTCAGCCACACTGCTGAGGACGAAGACCTGCAGACTGAAACGTCCTGTGGTCAGAGGAGGTGAAACGAGAAGAAGATGCAGCTACAACCCAAAGAACAGCGTCCACACAGTGAAGCACGGTGGGGACGCTGTGGGGGGGCCACCACAGAGAGAAACAGGCGTCCTGCAGGACGTTTCCACAGGGCCGAGCCGTGACTCTGCAGAGACATAACCTCTGTGTCTGTCTCAGGTGTGTGACGGGGACGCTGACGACTTCCTCCTCCACTTCCTGTTGTGTCTGTGCAGCAGTGATGTCATGATTCGGCCGCTCAGCCTCACCTGCAGGAAACACACCAACCAGAGACCAGAAGATAACCCCACCCTCACCACCCTGACCAACCCTGACTGCAACCTTCAGAGTCGTGTGTGTGTGTGTGTGTTTCAGAGGTGAGGAGGTTCACTCGAGGAGACAGAGTTCCTGACCAGACTGGCTCCTCCCCTTCAGCTCACCTGTCTGCACCTCCACCCTGACTGAGCTCCACCTGCTTCGTTCTGACTTCATCTGTTCTACGTGTTCGTACAAATAAAACTTTATTGTTCCTCCTCCTGTCACATGGTATCTCACCTTCACTGACCCTAACGCTGGTGATCAGGGTCAGAGGTCACACGAAGCTCTCTGGGTTTAACCTCACACGAAAGGGGCGTCGCTGTCATCATCACAAAGGGGCCAGGTCATGTGACCCTTCTACAGGAAGTGATCCCTGTGAGTGGCGCCCACATCAGAGACGTTCTCAGATGGTGATTCATCAAACCTGCACCAGTAAAATCTGACAGTAGAAGGATGATGAGTGAAACTGGTTAATCTGGTGTTTGTGGCACAGAAGGTTTGACCTCCACTGTTTGACACGGGTCAGACTCCAGCTGGGCCTGCCGCTCTCAGCCTCACTCTGAGGAAGCCTACAGTCTGTCACAGTGGAAACTACACCGGGGGACCCCATCCTTGGGGTGGACCCATTTTTGTTTTAGCGTGTTTTGGGGTTTA
This sequence comes from Mchenga conophoros, assembly GCF_057382185.1. NCBI lineage: Eukaryota > Metazoa > Chordata > Actinopteri > Cichliformes > Cichlidae > Mchenga > Mchenga conophoros. Next base: position 21,091 of record NW_028182328.1, read on the forward strand.
AAAGCCACAGAGACGCGGTGCTTAGGAAAAATGCATTTCAGCTGTGCTGATGCTCCTGACACGTATAAGACTGGGGAAACCTGCATTCAGCTGGACCTGAAAAACACTATGTCCAGATAAACACAATCAACTTTTGGAGAAAAATAAAAGATTCTTCATCAGACTAACAACTAAAAACATCACACTTACCTTAACAGTATGGGCTACATCAAATATATTCAAGACCGACAACAACACTTCTCACTGCTGCTAATTTTAACAAAACTAAACAAAAAGTAGAAAAAGGCAATTCACCAAGTCTTGAAAAGTAAAACTGAAAAATAGAAACACAGAATAAAATAAAACATCCATCCATCCTTAATTAAATGGCCTAATTCTCCAATAAATTAGCAATAATAAAGTAAGAAAAAATAAGACATTCAATTTATGGACGCTCAAATTAACAGAGCGACATTAAACGCACCTCATTGCCTGCCGTAGCGTTCTTCGCAGCTGCACTTCACCTCAAAGGTCGGTTAATACATCGGATTGAACTTAACCAAAGTCCAATTAAAGGAAAATAACGGGAGGGTTAGGAGTCACAGGAAAGACGGGCTCCTCAGCAGCGCAGCATCCGATTTTCAAAACCTGCTCACCTGAAATCTCAGCCAGCAGGCCACAGCCAGGCTCCACCATCAGCCAGCAAGCCCAGCCACGCTCCTCCATCAGCCAGCAGGCCCAGCCACACTCCTCCATCAGCCAGCAGGCCACAGCCAGGCTCCACCATCAACCAGCAGGCCACAGCCAGGCTCCACCATCAGCCAGCAAGCCCAGCCACGCTCCTCCATCAGCCAGCAGGCCCAGCCACACTCCTCCATCAGCCAGCAGGCCACAGCCAGGCTCCACCATCAACCAGCAGGCCACAGCCAGGCTCCTCCATCAGCCAGCAGGCCACAGCCAGGCTCCTCCATCAGCCAGCAGGCCCAGCCACGCTCCTCCATCAGCCAGCAGGCCACAGCCAGGCTCCACCATCAACCAGCAGGCCCAGCCACGCTCCTCCATCAGCCAGCAGGCCACAGCCAGGCTCCACCATCAGCCAGCAGGCCACAGCCAGGCTCCACCATCAGCCAGCAGGCCTAGCCAGGCGGCATCATCAGCCAGCAGGCCACAGCCAGGCTCCACCATCAGCCAGCAGGCCTAGCCAGGCGCCATCATCAGAAATTCCGCTTCCGGGTCCCTCGTGGTGGCCGCCTCGTGCTCTCGCTTCAGTATGCCACCCAAGAAAGGCCCAACACCAGAGGAGGTTGAAGACATTAAAACCTCCCTCGGAGCGCTGTGCGGAGACGTGGCCGCAGTCAGGGCGCAGCAGGAGCTGCTTCTGGGGCTTCTGGAGGAGGTAAAACAGCTACGCCTCCAAAATGCCGAGAAGGACAGACGGATCATGGATCTCGAGCGGCGGGTGGATGACCTGGAGCAGTACACCCGTACGAACGACGTGGTAATCAGCGGTATTAAAATCAAGCCACGCTCGTACGCGCGCGCGGTGGCCGGGAACGTCGGGGAGCCCAGCGACGAGGAGACCCGCTCGGTGGAGCAACAGGTGGCGTCCTTCCTCCAAAGCAAGGGGATAGAGATGGACCTGGAGCACATAGAAGCATGTCACTCACTGCCCAGGAGGAGTGACAGACTGCCGGCCGTCGTTATGAGATTTGTCAATCGGAAGAACAAGGTCGCACTGCTGAAACAAGGACGCAAACTGAAAGGCACGGACGTTTTCATTAATGAGCATCTGACACGAAAAAACGCAGACATCGTGAGGAAGGCAAGGCAACTGAAGAAGAACGGTAAAATACAACATACATGGGTAACAAACTGTAAGATTTTCATTAAGCTAAACGGGACACCAGAAGAGGCAAAAGTACTGATAGTGAGGAACATGGAGGATCTGGACAAGTATAACTGACACCAATGTATCAATTACACCAGGAAATGACATGGACACGTTGAAATTAGTTCTTCAACAGAAAGTAATTGATCTAGATTGTGAATATAAGGAGCATAATATAATAGATCCAGAAATAGATTCTGAAAGTAACTTTCTCTCTTCTTTTGTTAAAAATTGTAATTATTTCACTCAGGAACAATATGAAAAAGAAATTAACCTAGACGGGAAGCTCTCATTAATTCACTTTAACAGCAGAAGTATGTACTCTAATTTTGATTTCATTAAGGACTATTTGCAACAATTTTCTCGCCCCTTTAGTGTTATAGCCATCACTGAAACTTGGTTCAATGTCGATAAAGGAATAGATTTTTGTTTGAATGGATATGATTTAAAATACATGAATAGATTAAATAAGGCGGGCGGCGGGGTTGCTATATATGTTCATAACTCTATAAAATATAATGTTGTAACAACTATGTCTATGGCTATTGATGGAATTTTGGAATGTTTGACTATTGAGATTATGAATGACAAAAAGAGAAATGTTATAATAAGTTGCATATATCGGACACCCAGTTCAAGTATTGACACTTTTAATGAATGGATAGAAAAAACGTTTGCTTCGGTGAACCAAAAATTACTATTTATCTGTGGTGATTTTAATATTGATTTGCTAAATCCAACAAGGTTAAAAGCCATTGATGACTTTACTGACACAATGTACAGCTTATCACTATATCCAACAATAACAAAGCCAAGCAGAATAACTTCACATAGCGCCACTATTATTGACAATATTTTTACTAATGTCATGGATTTCCAAATTAATAGTGGTCTGCTTGTCTGTGATATAACTGACCACTTACCAGTTTTACTTTGTGTGACTGTGATTTAAAAAAAATAGATACCAAGATCATGATAGCAAAGCGAACAATAAATGAAGAAGCAATTCATGCCTTCAATTTCGATTTAGCACAACAAGATTGGAGTTCGGTGTATGAAGAGTCAGATGTGGACAAGGCTTATGATCATTTTCTAGATATTTTTACTATGTGGTACAATAAACATTGTCCTGTAAACGAACACATGACAAAGAAAAAAAAGATAAAAAGTCCTTGGCTCACAAAAGGAATTATTAATGCTTGCAAAAAGAAAAACAATCTGTATAAACAGTTTATCAAAGTAAAAACAAAAGAAGTGGAACAAAGATATAAAGCATATAGAAATAAATTGACTGATATTATAAGAACGAGCAAACAACTTTATTATAGAAGAAGATTATATGAAAATAAAAACAATATAAAAGGAACTTGGGATGTGTTAAACAACTTAATTAAACAAGGATCTTCTGGAACATCATATCCTGAATATTTTACTGATGCAAATGGTGAAAATCACAACATGAGTAATATTGTCGATGGGTTCAATAAATTCTTCATAAATGTTGGCCCTGAACTAGCAGCGGACATCCCGTGTCATAAAAATGAAAATATCAGTAATATAAAATCAAATCCCTTTTCACTGTTCCTCTCAGCTACAAATGAGCAAGAAGTAATAAATATCACATTAAAATGTAAAAGTAAGTCTTCAATGGATTATCATGACATAAATATGTCTGTAGTTAAACAGGTTATTCTGAATATTGCTAGTCCCTTAACATATATCTGTAATTTATCATTTCAGTCCGGTTGTTTTCCAAAAAAAATGAAAATTGCGAAAGTAATACCACTATATAAAAGTAATGACAAACACAGTTTTACCAATTATAGGCCTATTTCTCTACTGCCTCAATTCTCAAAAATTCTAGAAAAACTTTTTAATTCAAGATTAGAAAAATTCCTTGAAAAACATCAAATAATAAATGTTGGTCAGTATGGTTTCAGAACGCAAAGAACCACTTCAATGGCGATAATTGAGGCAGTAGAAGAAATTACTGATACACTGGATAAAAATAAATATGCAGTTGGTATTTTTGTTGACCTCAAAAAGGCCTTCGACACAATCAATCACTCAATTTTACTGGATAAATTGGAAAGATATGGTATTCAAGGGAAAGCTGGTAACTGGTTAAAAAGTTACCTAACGGGTCGGGAACAATATGTTAGCATAGGGCATTACCATTCAGAGAAACTTGGTATTACATGTGGTGTTCCCCAAGGGTCAGTGTTGGGACCAAAACTTTTCAATGTATACATAAATGATATTTTTGATGTTTCTCAAGTACTTAAACTCATACTGTTCGCAGATGACACCAACATATTTTTCAATAGCGATGATTATACTGATCTTGTAATGACTGTAAACAGGGAGCTAAAATTAATAAAAAAATGGATGGACATAAATAAATTATCATTAAATATAAATAAAACTAAAGTAATGTTTTTTGGTAATTTAAAATATAATATAGAATTACCAATTATCATTGAAGGCGTACCAATTGATAATGTGAGTGAAAACAAATTTTTGGGAGTCGTGATTGATAATAAAATTTCATGGAAACCCCACGTCAGACACATAAAAACCAAAATTTCCAGAAGCCTCGCAGTTTTGAACAAAGTGAAACAATTCCTTGATAAAGATGCACTTCGTACTCTGTACTGTACCCTGGTTCTTCCATATCTTACATATTGTGTGGAAGTGTGGGGAAATACATATAAAAATACAACTAATCCATTAGTCACAGTACAGAAACGAGCACTGCGTATTATTCACAAGGCTGGTTATCTAGATCATACTCATAAACTCTTTCTTCAGGCAAAGTTACTTAAATTCCAGGATCTGGTTAATTACAATACATCCATAATTTTGTATAAAGCTTTTACTAAACTTTTACCGGCAAATTTACAAACTAGATTTGAAATTCGAGAAAAGGTTTATAATGTGAGAGGCTTTGGAGAATTCAAATTACCCAGAACTCGAACAACCCGTAAAGGCTTTTGTGTGTCTGTATGTGGTGTGAAAATCTGGAACAGTCTGAGTTTACAATTGAAACAATGCAAAAATTCCAAAATATGTATGTACATATATGTACTTGTGTGTGTAGATATATATGTATGTATATGTATGTGTGTTTGTTACTTGTAGTTATTACTGCCTGTTACCTGTGGTAATGCAATTTATAATTTATATATTCTGTATTCAGTTATGAAGGCTCTAATTGTTGTTTGCGAGCTGCCGTTTAGAAGCTTGTATGTGCCCGGGGCTGTTGATGGGTCTGTATGCAATGATGGGCGTAGCTGCGGGAAGTTTATTGTTTTTTTTGTTGATGAGTGAGTATAGGGGTGGGATTTAATAAGTTTTCTTTGTCCCACTCCTTTTTCAGGCAATTTTTGTTTTTTGTTTTGTGTATTTTATGTTCAATATACGTATTTGTTGTGCCTGAAAATGAAAAAATAAATGAAATGAATGAATGAAATGAAAGATAAGGTGAGAAAATATAATAGATATATATAATCAATCAATAATGTGAAAATATCAGATAAAAGGGTTTTTTTGGTTATAAGGAATAAAGAGGTCAAAGGTCAAACAAGAGTACTGTTAAGTTAAAATTAAAGGGTCAAAGGTCAGATTAAACAGGTTACACAGAAAGGATCGGCAAAACTTAAACAAGGATAAAGAAATAATACATTAAACAAGGAAATAAATTAAAAGTCTGAGTTAATGAGAAATTAAACGTTTAAATCAGGTTAAGAGTTAAATTTTAAGCTTTTCTTAGTTAAACTAAATAAAATAATCAGAATAAACGATTGGAGGAAAAAAGCAAAGATGTTGTGATCAAATAGTTTGTACGGCAGAAAGAAAAACATGTTTCAGTAGATTGTATGTTGGAAACCACAGTAGACACAGTAGACTCAAATCATTGTTACTGAGGAATTCTGCCTTAAACAGTAAAGTGTTCTTTAACAGTGTGTGTGTGTGTCTGCAGCTGTTCTTTGTGTTGTTGCTGCATCGTTGCCTCAGGGGAAAGTTGTGTGTGTGTTATGCAGACTAGCAGAGACTGCAGCTGTCAGCAGCCACACACACTTTCTATTCTTCAAATCAAATCACAGTGAAACATGTTCACTGACAGCTCAGCTTCAGCATCGTCTTCATGCTGTGACTGCAGCCGTTCAACTCTGTTTGTCTTTAACCCAAATCATCACAACATGCAAATATAATCATCAAAATGATGTGACTGGAAGGATGCAGCAGTCTGTGCTCCACCTTTCTCCTCCACACCTGCAGGTGGAGAACATGGATGCATGAATCTCTACAGAGTTCTTTGAATATTATCCGTCTCATCAGTTTTCAGTGAACAAAACTCCTCACAGAGCCAAAATAAGCAGTTTGTATCCAACATAACTCAGCTGGACTCTGATGCTCCGTATAACAGCCACACATGAGTCTGGATTCACTCAAAGCATTGAACAAACTTTATTGGAAATGAAGCTTTTGGACATTTGTTCTCTGATATTTGCTCTTCAGCTCGAGTCTCCATCAGTGGGAACATTTCCTGATTCAACTTTTCTTCTGTTCAAATCAAACTCCATGAGAATCAAAGTGTGAATCAGAGTCCTGATGATCAGATTCTATAGAAACATGGAGACTGTAGAGGATTTACACTCAATATGTTCATTTTGTTCCCTTCAAGAAAAATCAATCATTCATCCAATAAAATCAGTCGTTGATCAGTTTGATTGACAGGACAGATGATCAGAGGTGCAGAGTTTTTACCTCCATCATTCAAACAGGGACCGAAGTATGGGTGGAGTTTGTGAGTGAAGGAGCAGCCAGTAAAGGAGTAGATCAGAGCTGCAGCACCTACATCATAAAAGGAGACCAGACCCTCCTCATAATCCACAAACACCCCCACCTTCTCAGGACCAGGATGAAGACAGAGGGGGACTGAAGGGAAGCACAAGCTTTGTACTCATTTCCATTTCTCAGCATCACAGTCCAGAAACCATCCTGAGGACTCGCTGTGATTCGTCCCTTCCTGTTGATCGACTCTGTGGCCACTCCTAAATCCCACTCAGTCTTTCCTTTAACCTGAACCTCAAAGTAAAATCTGCCTGAAGAGAAACTCTGCTCTCCTAAAACACAAACACAATTAGAAAATCTCTCTGGGTTGTCTGGAAGTTTCTTCCTCACATCACCACAGTACACTTGTTTTCCATCATCAGACAGGATGAGAGCAGGATGAGCTGTATCAGGATCCAGAGTCACATCCACCTCATGCTGCTGCACCCTCTGCAGCTCAGCCTCAAACAGCTTCTTCTTCATGGGTTTCCAGACTGTCTCCTCCAGCTGAGCCACAGCTCTCCCCACAGTCTCCTCATATGATGGTGGATGAACTCTGACCTCTGTCCAGTCCTTGTTGGGTGGAGCAGCTTTCAGGGAGGAGAAGCTTTGGAGGAGGTGGAGGTGGTCTTCAGAGCGTGAGAGCTGCTCCACCTCAGAGCTTCTCTCCATCAGCTCAGAGATTTCCTGTTCCAGATCTTTGATGAGACCTTCAGCCTGTTTCTCTGTAGCTTCCTGTTTGTCTTCGATCTCCTTCATGAGCTCCTTCAGGCGTCTCTCAACAGACTCCATCAGAGCCGTGAGGACCTGAACACCTTCTGCTTTCTGTCTGTCTGCAGCATCTTTACTCATCTTCACCGACTCTGTGATCTCCTGAATCTTCAGTCGTCTCTTCTGGATCATCTGCTGAATCTCAGCCTCTGTCTTCTCCAGCTCTGCCTTCTTTCCTTCATATTCTTCTCTCAGAGGAACAAACTCGTGGTTCTTGTGGTCTAAAACAGAGCAGAGCATGCAGACACATGTCTGGTCGGTCTTACAGAACAGCTCCAGGAGTTTATCGTGCTTCGTGCACATCCTGCCTTCCAGGTTCTCCACAGCATCAACCAGCTGATGTCTTTTCAGACCTTTCAGTGTCAGATGAGGCTCCAGGTGAGTCTGACAGTAGGAGGTCTGACACACCAGGCAGGACTTCAGGGCCTTCAGTCTGGTTCCAGTGCAGACGTCACAGGGAACTTCTCCTGGTTTGGCAGCTTGTTGCTCTGAGCTGCTGCTGCTGGCTTTCTGCTGAGCTTCACGTCTGAACTGAGCAACCATCTCAGAGAACAAAGTGTTGATCTTCAGCTGAGGTCGAGTGTAGAAAGTCTCTTTACACATGGGACACTGACAGATGACATTCATGTCCCAGTGCTGACTGATGCAGGTTTTGCAGAAGTTGTGTCCACATGGTGTAGAGACTGGATCAGTGAACACATCCAGACAGATGGAGCACAGAAACTGATCTTCAGATCGCAGATTGCTGGCAGCAGACATGTCTGCACTCTGAGGGAGAAAGAAGAGAAACATTTGATTCAAAATTCACTTTAAATTTCATTTTACAAAGAGAGAAACAAGCGTCAGTAGTCTGAGGAGCTTGGAGAGAAAAGCGTCTGGACTTCTTTAAGTTTCTTTTCATCACAGAAGCTTCTTCACCTCATCCTCAACACGGACCAAGGAATGAATACTGCACTTTTGGAAGAACTCCCCCCCTGCAACCTCTTATCGTCAAAGGGACGGAGGTGGAGAGGGCAAACAGCCACAGATTCCTGGGACTGCAGGTTACATCAGACCTGAGCTGGACTCTCAACACTACAGCAACTGTGAAAAAAGCCCAGCAAAGGCTTTATTTCATTCGGCTGCTCAGGAAAGCTGGCATGAACCACCACCCTCTCACCCAGGCCTGCAGAGGACTGATAGACAGGATCCTCACCGCAGGCATCACTGTCTGGTATGGAAACACTACACAGACAGAGAGGAAGGCTCTGCAGAGTCAGAAAGTCTGCAGAGAGGATTATGGGAACAACACTTGCATCCATGGACCTGCACATACAAAGCTGCACATACAATCTCAGACACAACAGAGCGGACAGCAGCATCACACACAGAACACGATTCTTCAACAGCTTCTTCCCACAACTGTCAGACTGACGGCAAACAAAAACACACTGAACACTTAAAATAACACAGCACTACTTAACCTCACTTTGAATGTATCATCGGTTCACTGACCATCGGGCAATACACTCACAACAGACTTGTGAAACAGATCTGTGGAACAAATGTGCAACACTGTGAGTGCGATAAGAGGTAGAGAACTACACACTCTCTGTACATTTTCTTCTTTTTCTTTGTATATAGAAAATAGTACGACTACCCTACTCCGGACTTCATTTCTATCCTTCTGCTTTTTTGTCTTTATATTGTTAAAGTGTGATTTGACTTGGAAAGCTCTGCACAAGTATTCCACTGTGCATGGACTGTTGGTCCTGTGTGCAAATGTCAAAATAAAACTCTTGAACCTTCAGTTGTCAGAGTAACTGGTGGAGACCCAGCAACACACTCAGACACAAACTGGTTCATCTGAAACACAAACTGAACAACGTCGTGTCTGCTGTACAGTGCAGCGTCCAGATGAACAGGATCAACAGGATGAACATCTTTTTAACAGTCGTTACAAAGATGTGAAGTTGTTGGCTGACACAGACAAACAGTATCCCACATTCTTGATTTTTAGCTCACAAACACGTCTTATAAGGACTTATTGATCCTGAAATGTTGGAGGTTTTAGCTCTTTAAACAGTAAAGTTACAGGAGGATACAGATAATTATCAGGAAAATGTCCTCGGTTTGTTAAAATGATCCCGTCCGATAACACACGAGAACAATAAATGTATCATTTTCTGTTGTAACCCACAAACTGAACGGTCACACTCATCTTTCATGTTGTCACTAAAACATCACTCCTTCCACGTCTAGTTGGTCGTGATGGAGGCGGAGTCCGTTGGGTCCGCTTTCCCTGCCCAGCCGATGTTCCTGACGCAGGGAAACAGATCCTGTTGGGGATACCTACCTTGGCACAACACCTGCCATGGTCTTTGCACACTCACCACAGTAAATGCATCATGTTGTCAGCTTTACAGTATCATAGTCAGAGAAACTGGTCAGGCCGCTCTCTTCCAAATGTCTACACTTCACCCTTTTACTGTCAGTGGCTCAGAGTCCATCTAATGTGGCTCATTATCTGATGCCGTCTGCCAGACCAGTGTTAGACACTGAGAGGTTGATGGCTCCGTGTCAGAGCACCGGCCTTAACGAAAAAGTTATCAATCGTTCTTTTCATCTTTTCTCATTACCCACAGCTACATCCACTCCTATCACGCTGCTCACCTCTGCTGCGACGATTCAAACAGCCGGAAAGTAAATAATTTGGAGACGGTGCGTTTGTGTCACAGTGAACAGTGAAAACAGAGACTTTCTAAAACGATGATGCATGTTAGTCATGTGATGCAGGCATGTGACCAATTAAACAAAGATAGTGGAGAGCATTATACAGCAGCAGTTTTGACAGTCCTATTAAAGATGAATATCAGTCTGCACATGCTCCACAGAGCTTTTCTTCAAATTCTTTAATTCTCTCTCGCTTTTGCAACTTTGTACTTTTGTGTTACTCGCAGCAACAACTCCACCTCATTGTTAGTCCATTTTAAAACTCGGTGCTTTTCCTCCACCTTTTGCCGCGACGTTTCAAACAGCCGGAAAGTGAATAAGCAGCAGACAGAAATGAGACCGGTCGAATCGTCTTGCGTTTCACGCATGCGCAGGACTGGAACGTAAGCGTTTTCAGCCGTCTTAATGTGGACGCACAACTCTGTGAAAACGACTGAAAACACTAGTGTGGACGCGGAGCGCTGTTTTCAAATCTATCCGGGCGAGTGTGGACGTAGCCTAAGTGGCACCATGGAGAAATGAGGTGGCGCTCTAGACCCTGATGAAGTGAACAGAGTGAAGATTTGTGTAGAAGCAGGAAGTGTGATCAGCTGCACTCACCACTGTTGCTGAGAGGAACCTGATGGACTCCAGTGAATCTTCTTTTAGAGACAAACAGGACTCGACTGCAGCTCTGCTGCTGCTCTCTCACACTTTCACTTCTGCAAAATGACGTTGAGCTTCTTGTTTTTCAGGTGTTGCTCCGCCTCTTCCTGCCTCTCCCTTTACAGGAATCAGCCGGTCTGTACTCAGTGACTGTGTGCAGCGGGTGGGAGGTACATACAGTCTGTACTGAAGTAGAAGTACTACTGTTAAAAATACAGCAAGTACTAATTCAACTTCTTTACTCAAGTAAAAGTAAAAAGTACTGGCTGTGAAATGAGAGTAAAAAGAGCTGATTGAAGAACATTTCTAACACTTGTTCCATTGGCAGATTTTTTTCACTTATTTCAAGCTAAAATATTTATTAGAATTCAAATTTAGACAGAAACAAAGTGAATAATATTATTTTATTATCACGTTGATGCAGCACATGGTTCAGTTAGCTTTGTATAAACAAGTTAAAACTCTCTATTTTTTCTCTGGTTTCAAGATTCACTGTCTTAAAAAAAGTTCATATCCGGTGGCAGACGCCCTCAGACATCAGTGCGTTGGTGGTTCTTTGTGTCTGGGGATGGGCGTCCAGGTACACGCCGGCTCACTCCTTGGTGGCTGCTTATCGGGGCCTGGAGCCTGGGGCTCGCTCGGGCCACTTCGGAGGTGGGGTGCAACCGACCTCTCGGCCTGGGGCTCGGTCACTCAGGCACAGCTGGCTGCCGGCGGAGCTCACGGGCGCGTCACTGCACCCCCCCCTGGCTTCTGCTCCGCGGCTGCTGAGTGAGCCCTCATCTGGGACTCTCCTCAGCTCTTTCTGGGACAGTGGCGCGGCTGCCCCTCTGTGGGTCTTCCTTGGTCTCTTGTGTTTTGGGGGCCTCTGGATGTCTGGAGTTTTGATCTCCTCCATACCTGCTTCATGCCCTGGAGGACGGGGCTGTGGCCCCCCCACACCCTCTAGCAGATCATTACATGAAGGAACCTTTTAAAAACAAGCGCGTCCATGCTCACAGGTGTACACACGGGTGATCACACCCACAAACTACACCCTTTTTGGCTCCTACCTCAAAGCACACTGTGTGCTGTTGATCTTACAATAATGTTTAATATTTAGTATTTACTGTTATAGTCACATAGATCATCGTGATGTTGTTTATGCGATTGCTCTAGTCTTCCTCTGCTTGTTTTCTTTTTTCTTTCTCAACAGGTGATCCAGGGAAAGGAAAAAGAGAAAAAAAAGGTGATGAAGCAGATTTTCATCGTGTTTTCTCTCTCTCTCTCTTCTCCTTTTTCTTTCTCTCTCCTTCTGTTAACTTTCTTCTGAACTTTTCTTCTTGTTTTTCTTTCCCGTCCCCGAGTCCAGTCTGGCCTGATTACAATAACTTATAAAAATAACTAATAAAGATCAAATAAACTATGACAATCAAGTGGACCAGTATTGCAAAAGGCCCACTTGGGAAAGTAAATCTGTTGGGCATTTGTCTTGGCCTTCAGACATAATTCTGATTGCTACAGTGCCAGACAGGACACACACACACACACACACACACAAAGAAAAAGATAGACCTGAAAAGCTCAATTGAAGGCCGGACAGCCCTGATGCCAAAGGATCCCAAGAAGCAAGTGGTCTCACCCGAATACCTCGGTACCTCATACTGAATCTTGTCCATGCCCGCTATGACTCCCCACACCCACTATCAGATCGTTACACGGAAAAACCTTTTGAATACAAGTGCACACAGGTGTGCGTCAAGATGAACCGAATCAACCTTTTGGGACTGCAGGGAGGGCACTGGCTGCCTCGAGAGCGAAATGCCATGACCTGTTATTGGAGATACAACATCAGGAAATCTTTATATGGTTTTAACCTGCTGTGCCCAGAAAATGGCACAGCTCATGGTGTGTTTGAAAAGCTGGGAAATCTAATATTGGATGCACTTAAGCTGCAACTGGGAACCAGCAAAGTAACACATTCACATTTAATGAAGTTTGGTGTGAGTGAGCAAGTATTTCACTGAGGCAATTCAGTTCAGGGGGATGTGTAGGCTGGGATATCATCCACGTAGGCTTCTAGTTGAACAGCGTTGACCAGCCTCATCAGGAATGTTGCTCGTTCACGTCTGCTAAATTTTTAAATCCAAAACTTCAATTATATTGTACGAAATGGTCAGGTGTGACAAAAGCATGTATGCATGATTACAGTTTTTACTGCCACGAGGACTGGACCGGATTCTGGACCGGAGTTTTTCCCATTTTGTGGATAAGCTGTCGGTCCACCGTTTACCTCAGCTGTCAATGCTGGAGCTGAGAAATGTCCACTTTTATTTACTCTCAAACAGGGTGTAAAACTTTGTGCAAGTTAATAAAGCTCACTGCTGACCGAGGACAGCCATGCTGAGGTGAGCTGTCGACGATATGCTAAACTGTTGGTTAGCGTTGGTATTAGCCTCTGTTAGCCTCTGCTAGCTGCAAACAGCAGCTAACAGAGGCTTTTCCACTTTCCTTGAAGTGGATCCTTCATCATTTGTTTGTATTCATGTGTTTT